>NC_057796.1:415029711-415151658 GCF_018294505.1 Triticum aestivum
TCGCCGCCGTTCTCCGTCGTTCACACGGCCACCGTGCCCACCTCGCCGCCCCACGGTGTCTCCAAGGACCGCCGTCGCCCGCTGCTTCGTCTGGTGCAGCCCGTTGGAGACCGGAGCCCCTACAACGAGCACACCGAGCTCGTCTTCAACTTCGGTCGCCGGCGACCCCTTTCTTCCCCGGCGCCGACCTGCTGCTCCTAAGCCTCTCACCGGCCTCCGTGTGCCGCGCGGTGAGCTTCTCCCCCTCCTCCCCTGTCCTTTCACTCTCGCGCCCCCCCTAGCTGCTTCCCCACGCGCGCCCGAACGCAGCGCCGCGGAGTTCGTCGCCGGCGGGTCTCCGGTGACCAATTGGTCATGGGCGTATGCCCGTTAGCTTGACCACATCATGCAGCACCCGCCTAGCTGGTTAGTTTGGCCGCTCGCGCGCTCTAACGCCGCACCCGCTCCAGCCCGAACTCCGGCGCCGCTTTTGCTCGTCGCCGGCGCCGTTTCCGGCAGCTCCAGCTCCGGCCGGTCTCACCACGCGACGCGGCGGGCTCTCCCCGTTCGAACGCACCCACCCGCGCCCGTGTAGGCCCCCTGTAGACGAATCCCGACGGGGCCGAGCGCCCTCCGCCGCGTTTTCGTGCTCGCCGGCGTTCAACCGCCGGCCGGCTGAGCTGGCACACCTGGGGCCACCCCTGGGTCACTGCCAGCGTGCCCCGCAGGCCCCGTTGACTGGGTCAACCCAGTCAACGTGCTGACTGGGCAGGCCCAGCCACTGACATGCGGGCCCCGCCGCATAATTAACAAAAAAAATGTGTTTTATAAATAAAACTAATTAATTAACCTAATCAGTCACTGACAGGTGGGCCCAGTAGTTTTACTAACTATGTTTGAACTCTGTTTAACCCACTGTCTATGACAGGTGGGTCCTCCGTGTCAGGTTTGACCAGTCAACCGGACTGTTGACCGCTGACGTCACTCATACGTCATGCTGACGTCATATCCCTTTTCTGTTAATTAAATAATTCCAGAAATTCAAATAATCTTTGAAAATTCATATCTTTTAAACCGTAACTCGGATGAAAATGTTTTCTATATGAAAGTTGCTCAGAACGACGAGACGAATCCGAATACGCAGTCCGTTCGTCCACCACACCTCCCTAACCTATCGAACTAGCAACTTTCCCCCTCCGGTCCGTCTGTCCGAAAACGCGAAACATCGGGAATACCTCCCGGATGTTTCCCCCCTTCGTCGGTACCACCTACTGTCGCGTTAGGACACACCTAGCACCGTTCATTGTCATGTCACGCATCGTCATGCTTATGTTTGCATTGTATTTACTTTCTTCCCCCTCTTCTCTCCGGTAGACTACGAGACCGACAATGCTGCTGCCCAGTTCGCCTACGGAGTCGACGACCCCTCCAACTTGCCAGAGCAACCAGGCAAGCCCCCCCTTGATCACCAGATATCGCCTATTCTTCTCTATACTGCTTGCAATAGAGTAGTGTAGCATGTTACTGCTTTTCAATATCCTATCCTGATGCATAGCCTATCCTTGCTACTACTGTTGATACCTTTACCTGCAATCCTACATGCTTAGTATAGGATGCTAGATTTCCATCAGTGGCCCTACATTCTTGTCCGTCTGCTGTGCTATACTATCGGGCCGTGATCACCTGGGCGGTGATCACGGGTATATACTTATATACTACATACATAACACATGTGATGACTAAAGTCGGGTCGGCTCGTAGGAGTACCCGCAAGTGGATCTTTGTGGCGGAGCGACAGGGCAGGTTGAGACCGCCTAGGTGAGAGGTGGGCCTGGCTGTAACACCCACGATGCGGCTATATCTCCCACGTGTCGAGGCACGACTTAGAGGCATAACCGCATAGTGGTTTTGTCGCAAGAAGGGTCATCTTCACACAATCCCATGTAATGAACAAGAATGGGGTAAAGAGTTGGCTTACAATCGCCACTTCACACAATACATAAATGTCATCATACATCATCCAAAATACAATCATATAGACCGACTACGGTAAAAATCCAGATGAAAATAAGACAACCCCAAATGCTAGATCCCCGATCGTCCCAACTGGGCTCCACTACTGATCATCAGGAAAAGACACATAATAACGACCACGTTCCTCGTTGAACTCCCACTTGAGATCGACGCCATCATCTGCACTGGCATCGTCGGCACCTGCAACTGGTTTTGGAAGTATCTGTGAGTCACGGGGACTCAGCAATCTCACACCCGCGAGATCAAGACTATTTAAGCTTGTAGAACAAGGAGGTGCAAAGAGGTGGAGCTGCAGCGGCAAAAGCATGTATGGTGGCTAACTGCGCAAATGAGAGCGAGAAGAGAAGTAATGGAACGGACGTCATCTAGCAATGACCAAGAAGAGGTCCTGAACACCTACATACGTCAAACATAACACAGACCGTGTTCACTTCCCGGACTCCGCCGAGAAGAGACCATCACGGCTACACACGCACTTGGTGTATTTTAATTGGGTCAAGTGACAAGTTATCTACAACCGGACATTAACAAATTCCCATCTGCCTCATAACCGCGGGCACGGCTTTCGAAAGATAATACCCTGCAGGGGTGTCCCAACTTAGCCCATCATAAGCTCTCACGGTCAACGAAGGATAAACCTTCTCCCGGAAAGACCCGATCAGTCTCGGAATTCCGGTTTACAAGACATCTCGACAATGGTAAAACAAGACCAGCAAAGCCTCCCGAATGTGCCGACAAATCCCGATAGGAGCTGCACATAACTCGTTCTCAGGGCACACCGGATTGTCCAAGCTTCCGATAGGCCAGACCAGAGTTGCCCCTGGTGGCCACCGGCGACTGACAGTTTGGACCAATACTCAGAGGAGCACTGGCCCGGGGGTTTAAAATAAAGATGACCCTCGGGCTCTAGAAAACCCGGGGGAAAAAAGGTATAGGTCGCAAATGGTAAAACCAAGGTTGGGCCTTGCTGGAGGAGTTTTATTCAAGGCGAACTGTCAAGGGGGTCCCATAAATCACCCGACCGCGTAAGGAACGCAAACTCAAGGAACATAATCCCGGTATAACAGTAACTAGGGCGGCAAGAGTGGAACAAAACACCAGGCATAAGGCCGAGCCTTCCACCCTTAACCAAAATATATAGATGCATTAATTAAATAAGAGATATTGTGATATCCCAACATGTCCATGTTCCGATATGGAACAAACTTCAACTTCACCTGCAGCTAGCAACGCTATAAGAGGGGCTGAGCAAAAGCGGTAACATAGCCAAACAACGGTTTGCTAGGAAAGGATGGTTAGGGGCTGACATGGCTGAAATAGGAGACATGATATAGCAAGTGATAGGTAGCGAGCATGGCAATAGAGCGAATAACTAGCATAGCAAAGATAGAAGTGATTTCGAGGGGTGGTCATCTTGCCTGCAAGATTCTCAGAGTTGTCGAAAGCTTGATCCTCGTAAGCGTACTCGACAGGTTCCTCGTTCACGAACTCGTCTCCCGGCTCTACCCAAGACAAGAACACAAACAAACGGAACCACAATCAACAACGAGAAATGCACAAGCAACATGATGCAAGACATGTATGATATGCAAGATATGATTTGTGATGCATATGCGTGCTCCGGAAGGAAAATGATGAACATGGCAGTAACTTGGCAAACCAAGCATGCCACTGGAAAGATGAGATGATTTCGGTCGAAATCGATATAAAGATCACCGGAATCGGATGCACGGATTGCAAATGGCAAGCAAAACAAGAATGACACTAATCTGCGATAAACAGCAAGATAGCATTTAAAATACAACAAGTAACAATGCTACAGCACCCCAACATAGCAACAAATCATATGGCAGTAATCTACAGGAGATGCTTGACAAAAGATGAACACTGAGCTACGGCTAGTTCACAACATATCAAGCTCAAACAAGCATGGCAAAAGTGCAAAAGATTACAGGTTCACAGACTTAGTGAAAAACTGGACATGGCAGAAATCAGCATCAGGTAGCAATGTTCAGAGCACGGAATCAACATGCTACAGGAACTTAACATAGCAAAACAAGGTATGGTAGTGTTCTACTAAATGCACATGACAAAAGTCCCTTACTGACCATAAGCTAAAAAGGACCAGAAGATATGATTGCAAGCATGTAAACATAGCAAGTTTCGTTATCAGGTTCCAGACTTAGCAGAAAACAGAGCATGGCAGAAATATTAATATGTAGGCCTCTTTGTGAGCTTGATGCACTCACTACAGAGCAATGCATGACAAACCAAGCATACCTACAGCAAGATGGCATGTTTATGAAGCTATCCATGGCAAGAACAATTACATAGCATTTATGGATCAACTACAATAAGCTTGGCGAAAATGCATGTCATGTTAAGAATCTGCCAGAAATATTTTATAGCAAAAGTGGAGCAAGATTGAGTCATGCTATGGTGCTCTAAAATTGAAAACAATTGCAGGAATGGATCAATTAAACCTATAGCTACAAAACAACCTTACTGAACATCTCCAAAATATGCATGGATCTCTCTGTATCATCAAGTTTACATGGCAACAAAAATTACAGCAGACTAGGACTTGGAGAAATCACTGTCCCTGAAATCAGAATTATTACGGGGCCTACTTTGCATGCTTGTGCTAGTCACCACAGAGATCACAAAAATACATGGACTATACCACTGGAAAGATGGCATGGCATACTTCAAAACACATGTAGAGCTCATGCTCAAAAGATGCACAGAATAAATGATACAAAAATGACAAATCTCCAAGTTCTGATAAGAACCAGAGAATAACAGCAACTAGCCCTCTTCCAACGAAGATTTGGGCATCAAGATGACCTCTAATGAACATTGTGCAATTGAGAAAAATGTAGAGAATTACGAGACGAACAATTTGACATATTACACGCGCGAATCGGAGCTACATGCAAGAAGTTACGGCATCGGGAACATAGGCACTTGCTGATGGAATTTAGGGACTTAAGAAAAAAATCAGACGCGAGGGAGAGGTCAACGGGCAGTACCAGATCGATCGGATCGGGCGACTCGCTCGAGCTGGGCTCGCTCGCCGGCGGGAGGAGGAAAGGAGGCGGTGGCGGCGGCCGTGGGAAGGAGAGGAGGCGCCGGACGCGGGGGTCGCCGGCGGGGGCGGCGGAGGGCGGCGCCGGCGGGGACCGGCGCGGCGGCGGTCGGTGGCGGGGCCTGCGGCGCGGCGGCGGCGGAGCTCGGGTGCCGGAGGCGGCGAGGGCGGCGGGGTCGGCGAGCGTCGGGCGGCGGCGGAGCTCGGGCCCGGGAGGGCCGGCGATGGGCCTGCGGGCCGGCGGCGCGGTGGAGAGGCCGGCGGGACACGTGTCGCGCTCCGGTTGGCCGGGCGCGCGGCGGACGATGTCCGGCGCGGGCGGACGCGTCCGGCGGCGCGGTGGGAAAAACGCTAGGGTTTCGTCTGAGATTTCGTTTTTCGGGATGCCCACTTATAAATAGGTAGAGGGAGCTAGGAGACTCCAAATGAGGTGCGGTTTTCGCCCACACGACCGTGATCGAACGACCTAGAGCATGCAAGACAGTTTGGTGGGTGTTGGGCTGGTTTTGGAGGGGGTTTTTGCTGGACACTCAAATGGACTTTGCGCCCGGTTAACCGTTGGAGTACCAAACGACCTCCGAATGGAACGAAACTTGACCGGTAGTCTCCGGGTGGTATATTAAGACCACTTGACAAGCCTCGGTCCATTCCGAGAAAGTTTGACACACGCACACGAAAGAAAACAAGAGGGGTGCACCGGAGGAGATAGGAGCGCCGGATTGGAAAACGGACAACGGGGAAAATGCTCGGATGCATGAGACGAACACGTATGCGAATGCAATGCACATGATGACATGATATGAAAATGCATGACATGACAAAATACAAAACGAAAGACAAAACCCTACAACGGAGGGAGAAACATATCACATAGCCGGAAATGGCAAGAGTCGGAGTTACAAATATGGCAAGTTACATGCGGGGTGTTACACTGGCCCTGGTCGGCGTTCACGGATACTTAACACGCTTAACGAGATCTTGGTATTTGATCTGAGTCTGGCCATTTGGTCTATACGCACTAACCATCTACGCGGGAGTAGTTATGGGTATCCCGACGTCGTGGTATCAGCCGAAGCCTTCTTGACGTCAGCGACTGAGTGGCGCGCGCCGGATTGGACTGGAACGCCACTAGGCTAGGTATGCTTCCGGCCGCGTACGCAACGTGCAGGTGTGCATAGGGCGATGGGCCCAGACCCCTGCGCGCATAGGGTTAGACCGGCGTGCTGACCGCTCTGTTGTGCTTAGGTGGGGCTGCGACGCGTTGATCTTACGAGGCCGGGCATGACCCAGAAAAGTGTGTCCGACCAAATGGGATCGAGCGTGTTGGGTTATGTGGTGCACCCCTGCAGGGAAGTTTATCTATTCGAATAGCCGTGTCCCTCGATAAAAGGACGACCCGGAGTTGTACCTTGACCTTATGACAACTAGAACTGGATACTGAATAAAATACACCCTTCCAAGTGCCAGATACAACCCGGTGATCGCTCTCTAACAGGGCGAGGAGGAGGGGATCGCCGGGTAGGATTATGCTATGCAATGCTACTTGGAGGACTTCAATCTACTCTCTTTCACATGCTGCAAGATGGAGATGTCCAGAAGCGTAGTCTTCGACAGGACTAGCTATCCCCCTTTTATTCTGGTATTCTGCAGTTCAGTCCACTGATATGCCCCTTTACACATATACCCATGCATATGTAGTGTAGCTCCTTGCTTGCGAGTACTTTGGATGAGTACTCACGGTTGCTTCTCTCCCTCTTTTCCCCCTTTTCTTTTCTATCTGGTTGTCACAACCAGATGCTGGAGTCCAGGAGCCAGACGCCACCGTCGACGACGACACCTACGACACTGGAGGTGCCTACTACTACGTGCAGCCCGCTGACGACGACCAGGAGTAATTAGGAGGATCCCAGGCAGGAGGCCTGCGCCTCGTTCGATCTGTATCCCAGTTTGTGCTAGCCTTCTTAAGGCAAACTTGTTTAACTTATGTCTGTACTCAGATATTGTTGCTTCCGCTGACTCGTCTGTGATCGAGCACTTGTATTCGAGCCCTCGAGGCCCCTGGCTTGTATTAAGATGCTTGTATGACTTATTTATGTTGTAGAGTTGTGTTGTGATATCTTCCCGTGAGTCCCTGATCTTGATCGTACACATTTGCGTGCATGATTAGTGTACGGTCAAATCGGGGGCGTCACAATATGCTTACCAAACACAACAGCGGTCATCGCATGTACTTGCCGCTTTACCCCAGTCAGCTCGTCTACCACCGGTTTGAGAGCTGCTTCTGCGTCTTCGGCTCTTTTCCGCAAAGCGGATTTCTCTGTGTTCTAATCCCTCCGCTCCTTGGCAAAGCTCTCCTTTAGCTTTTCCATAGCGGCTAAGGCGTTCGTCAGCTCATCTTTTGCTTTGGAAGTTTTGGCCTGTTGGGACTTGATGTTCTCTTGCAGATCAGCGGATTGGCTTTCCTTCTTGCTCAGTTCAGCCTATAAAGAGACAGATACATAGTGAGTTGACAGTACATATTTGAAGTACCAAGCACATAACAAGTTATCCCCTTGATACTTGGGGGCTAATGTGTGTTTGTTCAAAAACTGTTGGTATGGGAATTCTTCTACAGTCCCGGTTCATCTTTATAAAGTTAAACCGGTCCTTGGGGGCTATACCGGCGAAAGAGCAGTATGGCAAATTTTAAGGAACCGGTTCATCTTAAAAAGGTAATCCGGTCCCTGGAGGCTAAATATGCAAAGTTACGTTATGACAAAAGTCCCGGTTTAGATGGGTATCATAAACCGTCACTTGGGGGCTACTAGGACTTGATAAACTGCAATTGGACAAAAGAGAAAAACAGTAGTTACGTCATATCGCTCCTTCATCAAGTTTACCAAACTAGCTTCATAGTCACGGCTGGTATACAGACGGTTCAAGAAGCCAGAGTGAATATCTTGAGCATTGAGATGAGCGTAGCTTGATAAATTGACATTCCATTTGCCTTTGCCGATAGCAGAGAGATCATCCTTGGCAGTATACTTTGACAAAGCTACAGGATTGCCAGGAGTGGTGTGGCCAGTACCAGTAATCATAACATCATCATCTTGTTCATCAGCAGCCTTCACCGGAGTTGGCGGTTTTTTAGTGTCCTTAGCTGGACTGACCGGTTTGTCATTAGTTCGGACATGGCTGGTTGGCCGATCTGCATGGTTTGTAGTTTCAACTTGCACTTGTTCAGCAAGGAAATCATGGTCTTGAAGCGGCGGATCGTGAAGTATGGCGTCAACGTCGGTTTCTTCCAGATCTGGAGTTGTCTCCGGTTCAGCAGCTACATTATCATCAGCCGGTTTGTTTAACCGAGCTTTCTTGCTGGGTCTTGGCTTGGCGCTGAGAAAAGATAGACATAAGGATCAAGTACAGTATGTAAAGATAACACATCCAGAATAAAGACATGTGCATAGCTCACCCAGGAACTATTTTAAGGGGTGGAAGCTGTGTGGCCGATGACTTGCCAGAGGATGAGTGAGAAGTACCCTGATAATTTGAATACGACGGGTTAAGAGCCTGGCGAAAACAACCTCCTTTTGGGCATGAAGTATCAATGGGATAAGAGACCTCTGTTCGGCGTTTCCGAACCAGACTGTTCGGTAAATTGGCGGAGGTAACTACCTGGCCGCTGTGCCGGGTTGTACGGCGAGCTTCGTGCTACTGCGTCTTCAAAACAAAGTTTGGGTCCAAGTAAGCAAGAGGGTGAGAAAATTTTACTTTCCGGTTTCCTTGACGGATTTTTGATCTTGGCAGAGGATCTGAATCAGAGGAAAGAATGGTTACCTCTACGTCCTCAGCGTGTCAGCCTTCAGCGTCGTCCTGATAATAATCATTATCAATGAGATGTACGAAAAATGAACCAAGAGAGTCAAGTTCTACCTCTGGTTCCGGATTACGCACATCGTCATCAGCTGGTAGATCGGAGGATGCAGTGGTCCTTCTTTTGGCAGGTTTCTTAACAACCTTGGTCTTTGGACGAACTGGCTTGACCGGTTTGTCTTGCGGCTTCGCCGGTTTGTCTTGTGATGGTTTCTTGTTCCAGAACGGATCATCACCCTATTAGAAAATAATCACACTTTCAGAGAATATTTGGACAGAAGCAAATTCAGATACAATGGATTATATGATTCTTACAGCTGGTGGTCTGTTGAAGGTGCAGAAAGGGAGTAGTCCCGTTTGGGCACAGACGGCCTCCGGTTCGTTCAATATTTTATTTACAGCCTCAGTGACTTCTTTGTCTGTAAGCTGAATGTCAATGTGCCGCCGCGCATCCTTCAAACTCCCCGTGTACTCACACATCAAACCGGGGCGCCGGCTTAAGGGCAGAATGCTCCACCTTATCCAGCAACGAGCAAGATCAACTCCTGTCAAACTGTTCGCCATGAAGGCTCTAAGCTTTGATAATTGGGGAGCATAGTTGGCCCGTTCTCTTGCTGTCAACCTCTGAGGAAAAGGATGTGTGTTGCTAAGGCGTTCAGGGCGGTAACCGGCAAAGGATTTTCATCAGATGGAGATGTATCCATGAAGTAAAACCAAGTCTGGTTCCACTCTTTGGGGTGACTGTGGAGTTTGGGATGAGGGAAGGTGTCTTCCTTCCTTTTCTGAACCGCCATTCCGCCCAGTTCTGTATTGGGTCCATCTGAGAACTCTGTGCGACGGTTTAAGTGAAAGAAATCCCGAAACAGTTCGACTGAAGGTTCTTCTTGCAGATAAAGCTCACAAAAGACTTGGAAGTGGTAGATGTTGGTTACAGAGTTAGGACCAATGTCTTGAGGGCGCAGTTGAAAACTAGCCAGTACATCCCGGAAATTTTTTGAACCGGGAGGGCTAAAACCTCGTTCGAGATGATCAGCGAACACGACTACCTCTCCATCCTTGGGTGTAGGAGGATTTTCCGGACCAGGGACCCTCTAGTGGATGACATCTTTCTTGGCTAAAGCGCCCGTTTTAACAAGGTTGTTTAACTGCTCCTCGGTTACTCGAGAGGGAGCCCAATTGCACTCATAGACTTGCTTAGCCATGACAAGGAAAATCTGAAACATGATTATTACTGATTTAAGATTTACAGTGGATAACTATACAACGGTATGAGCATACAAGCATATTGGTACACTGGATTTGGTTATTCGTAAACCGGAGTCTGGCAATGGAACGGTGTAATGCATTGACGGTTCAACAGGGGACTAATGGTATCTACCGGGTCATCACTTTTTCTGTGGAGTTAAACCGGCCAATCTGGTGTTCAAAGTGTGTAAGTGCAGGAAGAAACAAGTTTCACATCTTGCTATGGTAATTTCAGATCTACCGCGCGTAGGAAAAACAAAATATATTCTGACCTAAATTCCAGCGTACTAAAAGTTCACCAAGTTGAGATGAGTTGGATATCAAACAGGTGCTGAAACTACTACCGCGCGAGATCTATGTGGTTTAAACTACTACCGCACGAGATCTATGTGGTTTTTGGATCTAATCCATGGATATAAATAAGGAAAAAGAAGGGCGGCGACGAACATTGATGAACGACAGAAACCCTAAGTGCAGATCTATGGTAAGAGAAAGGGGAGACTTACGGAGGCTGTTGAGCAGCGGCGGCGCGCGAAGGAGCTCTGGTACGTTCAGGTTGATGCAACGGCCAAGGTTGGTGCAGCAGTCGAAGGTTGACGGCGGCGGCCGAGGTCGAAGGGTCGGGCGTCGCGAGGATGACGATGAAGCGAAGAGGCATGAGGGGGAAAATGGAGGAGCCGAATTTTTTGATATGAGGCGATGCTGTCGCCTCGATTGTCGGAGGCTCGTTAATGACAGGTGACATCACGGCGGTTTACCATGATCCTAGAAGATGATGTCATGGCGGTTTACAAGATTGTGTGAAGATGTTGAAGAAGAAATTTTCTTAAGTATTGAGGATTGACATGAACCAGTTCAAATCAATCTGGGGCCTAATGTTGGGGATATTACCACTGGGCGTAAACCGGCCAGGAGAGGCCGGGTTAACTTCATAAGTAGTTCATCTGTATCTGAAGCCCATGAAGACATACGGTGATGCTTCATGAAGGCCCAGGGCCCAAAGCCGGTTTGAGGCCTGTAGACACAAACCGGCATTGATATGTAAACTTGTGTTGTAAGATAGAAGTAGCAGACACCGAGCCGGACACGATTATGAGCCGGCCTCGGAGTCTGTAAACCGACGGGCGTCAACCCATGTATATAAGGGGACGACCCAACAGCGGTTCAGGGAGAACAGACAACAACTCGAGACTCAGGCAAAGCATATTCGCTCCCTGGTCATCGAAACCCCATCAATTCCTTCACAACTAGACGTAGGCTTTTAGCTTCATCGTAAGGGGCCGAACTAGTATAAAACTCTCTTGCGTCCCTTGTCCGCTTTAACCCCTTTAAGCTAACCCGTAGCGATGGCTCCACGACTAAGTCCTTTCTCTAGGACATCTGCCGTGACAAAACCACGACACCAACATTATATATTTGGACAATTGTAACAAGAATGTGTACCTGGGACATCATCGATTTCTTCCGAGCAGGCATCCTGTAAGAAAGAAAGGCAAGAATTTCAAAGGTGAGGCGGATCACCGGACGAAGCCTCACCACCGTACTGGTGCTGATGTACATGATATGGTCAAGGATTTGAAGGTAGTCTTTGGAAAGGGTCCTGGCGGACAACCTGTTCCGAATGACGCTGACGGACGCGCACCCATGTGGAAGAAGAAATCTATATTTTGGGACCTGCCCTATTGGAAAGACCTAGAGGTCCGCTCTGCAATCGACGTGATGCACATGACGAAGAATCTTTGCGTGACCCTGCTTGGCTTCTTGAGCGTGTATGGGAAGACAAAAGATACACCTGAGGCACAGGAGGACCAGCAACGTATGCATGGAAAAGACGGCATACATCAGGGTCATGCCAGCTACGCTCTTACCAAAGAAGAGAAGGAAATCTTCTTTGAATGCCTGCTCAGTATTAAGGTACCGTCTGGCTTCTCGTTGAATATAAAGGGAATAATAAACATGGCAGAGAAAAAGTTCCAGAACCTAAAGTCTCATGACTGCCACGTGATTATGACGCAACTACTTCCGTTTGCATTGAGGGGGCTTCTACGGGATCACGTTCGATTAGCCATTGTGATGCTATGTGCATTCCTCAATGCAATCTCTCAGAAGGTAATCGATCCAGAAATCATGCCAAGGTTAGAGAATGATTTGGTGCAATGTCTTGTCAGTTTCGAGTTGGTGTTCCCACCATCCTTCTTCAACATCATGACGCACGTCCTAGTACACCTATGCGAAGAGATTAACGTTTTGGGTCCTGTATTTCTACACAATATGTTCCCCTTTGAGAGGTTCATGGGAGTCTTAAAGAAATACGTTCATAACCGTGCTAGGCCAGAAGGAAGCAACTCCAAGGGCCATGAAAATGAGGAGGTCATTGAGTTTTGTATTGACTTTATTCCTGACCATAAGCCGATTGGTGTTCCTGAATCGCAGCATAAGGGCAGACTGGATGGAAAAGGCACGCTAGGAGGGAATCAAAAAATATGTATGGACGGACATTCTCTCACTGAAGCACACTACACAGTTCTATAGAATTCCGCTTTGGTGGCTCCGTATATGGACGAACACAAGAATTTTCTACGCTCCAAACACCCGGAGCGGTCTGATGACTGGATTACACGTGAACAAACCAGGTGTTTCGCCGGCTGGTTGCAGACACGTACCATGCATGATGCCTCTATTGAAGATGACCTGTACTCGCTGTCCCAGTTACCATCTTCGAATATAATGACTTTCAAAGGGTACGAGATAAATGGTAATACATTTTGCACGATCGCCCAAGATAAGAAGAGCACCAACCAAAATAGTGGTGTCCGCTTTGATGCAACAACCAAGACGGGAAATGAAACATATTATGCTTACATAGAGGAGATATGGGAACTTGATTATGGACGTGGTTTGAAGGTCCCTTTGTTTCGGTGCAAATGGGTCAATATGACACGAGGCGGGGTAACGGAAGACCCGCAGTATGGAATGACAACAGTGGATCTCAACAATCTTGCATATGCAGACGAACCATTCGTCCTAGCTAATGATGTGGCACATGTTTTCTATGTGAAGGATATGTCTACCAAGCCGAGAAAAAGAAAAGATAAGGAAGCGAATGCATCATACGATGAGCCAAAGCGCCACATAGTTCTTTCTGGGAAGAGAAACATCGTGGGAGTGGATGACAAGACAGACATGTCAGAATATTATGAAAAGTTTGATGAAATTGCTCCATTCACAGTGAATATTGACCCGAGCATCCAGTTAAATGATGAACATTTTCCATGGCTACGACGCAGAGGGACACACACGAAGAAAAAGTTTCACACCCAAAGATCTGGGATGTGATCGGCTTCACTATCATCACTTTCTTCTGTGTTTCACACCCAGGAGGGAATCTCTGTAATATTTAGGGTAGTTATGTGTTTTGGCATTTGAAACGCGAAGACATTTTATGTGCAAACAAATTCTTTCATGCATTTACAGATTTTTTCAACTAAATGACCCTGAAATTGAAAAGCATTTCAAATGAACTCAGAAAAGGTTGAAATTTGGCATGGTATCACAATTTCACCCACATAGCATGTGCAAAAAAGTAGAGAGGGTTACCGCAAAAACTGGATGCACTTGGTGTACAAAATGGACAATCTCTTTCGAAGTATCAGGGTTTCGGACGAAAACTCATGCGTTACAAAGGCATTTCATTTTTTAAATAACCTAAGCATTACCAAATTGAATATAATGATAAAACACGCTAATATTAAACATAAGAAAAAAGAATCACTAAAAAATCTATTTTCAAAGTCAAGTTATTCACAAACTAGTAATTCACACAAATTTCAAATAATTCAAAATGTAAACTATTCAAATTTGTAAACTACCGGCACTAATAGAAAGTTTGTAATTTTTTGTACCTAAAGCAAAAATATTCACAAAGAAACTCTAAATACAGCAAAAACAACTCAAAAATAAATAAAACAAAAATAAATAAAGCAAAAAAAGAAAATAAAAAAGCCCGCCTACTGCGCCACAGCGGCCTGCATACGACTAGAAACCCAACCTGTTGTTGGGCTAGGATGCAGGCCCGCAAAGGCCTAGTAGGCCCACAGTGCAGCACAGAACATTTAGGCCCAGTAGGCCTGCTTTGGAGAGGAGCTCGAGAGAGCTACCGCACTGGGGCTTATAAACCAGTGCGGACGCCCCTCGGCTAGCGAGGTGGGACTACACATGACGCACCGCACCTGCGCCAGCGCACCCCCTTTAGTACCGGGTGGTGGCTCAAACCGGTACTAAAGGGGGGGGGGTCTTTAGTACCGATTGGAGCCACCACCCGGTACTAAAGGGTGTGCGCTTCCCCTCGCTTGGCCTGGCCAAAACAGACCTTTAGTACGGTTGGTGGCTCCAACCGGTACTAAAGGGGTGTTCTATATAAGAAAGCACTTCAAAAAAATTCAGTTTCTCATCTCTCCCTCTGCTTCTTTCTCGTCTGCCCCGTCGCCGCCGCCCCTCGTCTCCGCTCCCATCGCCGTCCCCGTCGCCGTCCGTCGCCGTCCCCGTCGCCGTCCGTCGTCGTCCCCGTCGGCGTCCGTCGCCCCGGTCGTCCCCGTCCCCGTCACCGCGCTCCGCCCCGTCGTCCCCGCCCGGCCCGTCCCCATCCCCGTCGTCACCGCCCGTCTCCGTCCCCGTCGCGGCCCCCCGTCGCCGCGCCTCGCCGGTGAGCTCCTGCCCCGTCCGCCATGTCCACACACACACACACATTAGTTTTTTAGTTATAAATTTTAGTTATAGAAATTTTTCTGTTTTTTAGTTATAGAAATATCTATAGAAATGTTAGAAATTTTTTCTGTTTTTTAGTTATAGAAATTTTAGTTATATAGAAATGTTATAATTTTTTTTGTTTTTTAGTTATAGAAATATTTATAGAAATGTTAGCAATTTTTCTGTTTTTTAGTTATAGAAATATTAGAAATGTTAGTTATATATATAGAAATGTTAGAAATTTTAGAATTAGTTTTAGTTAGATGAATTAGATTAATGTCAAATTGTTAGAATTTGCATATAGAATTTTAGTTATCACAATCCAATCATTTAAAAAATGTTACTTTTTGCGGGCATATAGTATTTGTTCTCGACGATGCCCGGCTCGCATCCTTGCCGTCGACCCGTTCGTGACGACGTCCGGCTGACCCATGTCCGGGATTGGGCTCCGCTGGGCTGGCACTGGGAGGTGCTACCTGGAGGGGTGTGCCGCTTGGTGAGGAACCCGGCCTCGGGTCCCGTCGTCGACCCTGATCTCCTTTGGTGGCGTTCGCGTGGGCCACATTCGGTGCAGAGGGAGCCGGCCCCGCCGAAGGTGGTGCATCGTCGTGTCAGGGAGGAGGACGAGCACGTCCATCGCTACATGGCTGCTATGGATGTCAGATTCTCCAATACCTGGCAGGTTCTTTGCGCAGATGACCGGAGATATGATACTGTGATGGTTCCTTGTCTTTGGGTGTCCACCGCCCACGCCCCAGGAACCGCGAGTGGCCTAGATTCTTCTATAGTATTCGATCTTTATTAGCTACCTAGCCAGTGATGTATTCGAGATTATATATTATTCGAGACGATGTATTCGAGATTATATATTATTCGAGACGATGCATATTATGTACTATATGATTCAGTATTTCCTTATTGATTGCATCCATGCATTGTAATTTGAATACTAAATTGTTTTATATTTCTTCTGTATTAGTTAATTAAAATCTATTGCGGACAATACCGCTAGAGAGGGAGAAGAGGCCCTGTTCGAGATCATACGCAGCCCTAACAGGCCAGATGATCTGAATGAAGCAAATGACGGCTCCCAATATCTGAACAATACCGGGGAGGGTGATGATAAGATGTTCGATCTCGACGACCGAGCTGATGAAGTCATGAACTATGATTATGATTATGATGACGCAGACAATGATTATGATGACGCAGACAATGATTATGATGACGAATACAATGTTGATCTTGAAATAACAAATACCACCGGCGAGGTATATTTATATAAGAAGGCATCTAGTGATCATCACATGTTTTTTTATTTGAAGATATATTAACGAATCGATCTTTCTTCTTTCAGCCCTCTGGATCGAGCAAATCTGCTTCTACAGATAGCAGGACAAAGCGCGGCCCGGGCAAAAAGTTGAAGGAGGGTGTAAAGTACAACATTGATTCCATCAAAGCTAGTGGAGAACCCCTCATGCCTAAGAACATTGCGAACAAGTTCGTTCGTCAGTGCGGAGTTCTTGTGAAGGACCAACTCCTGATCTCCATTCAAGAATGGAAAGAGCCAAAAACTAAACGCCTAGATGTTACTTGGGTCGACGACAGAGCAAAACAAAAGCTTTGGGAATCTCTGATGGAACATTTCACCCTACCAGATTATTTCACTAATGCAGATGTGCAGAAAGTCAAGGACGCTGCTTTTAAGAAGATGGCAATTGCATTCAACACCCACAAGAAAACTGTATGGGCCAACTACCTCGCTGCAGAAAGGAAGACTCCAGAATTCAAGGAAACACTGGAGAAGCAAAGAGAACACTGGCCCGCTTTCGTGAAATTCAAGGAATCAGAATTATCTAAGGAATGATCAAGAAAAAACAAGGCCAATGCCGCAAAAAGACGCAGTTCCATAGGCTGGGTCCAGGTGGCTACGCGGTGGCAATGCCTAAGTGGGATAAGTCTGAGCAAGAGATGGAGGATGCAGGGGTCACTCCGGTTACTAGGAGCTGCCCCCCCAGGTGCAGAACTTGGTTCTATGCACATGGGGGGGCATTAGACCCGAAGACAGGCCTAGTTTCGAAGAAGGCAAGTCTAAAAGGAGCAGAACAAAAGTTACTTGACGCAATAGAAGCTGCTCGAAAGGGGGTGTTCACGCCCAACAGAGAGAACGACGAGCTTACGCGCGCCCTGGGAAATCCTGAACACCCGGGAAGAACATGAGGCAAGGGCGTTATTCCCTGGTATGAGGGCTTTTCGGAATGGAACGACGACTACAGGACCCGTGCAAGAAAGAAGATGGAGGAGGAGAAGAAGAGGAAGCTGGAGGAGGAGCAGAGGAAGCAGGACGCGGAACGCCTTCAAGGCCTAGAAGCAAGGCACACGGACTTGGCACTCAAATTCCAGCAACAGCAGCAGCAGATCGACTCACTTAGCCAGGAAAGGGGGTCTCAGCAGCGGCAGCAGCAAGCAGATGATCATCCAGCATTGGATAGCACCGTCCCATCCATGCCGAGAAGCAGCGTTGGTTCCGCCCCGGGCAACGCACTGCTGGATACATACCCTGTGGATGACATCATAGAGAACACTAACTGTGAGCTACACTTCAAAATCAAGAACATATCCATGAAGGTGGAGCACGACGTTGCTTTTACAATTACCCCCGAAGCAACCTTCCATCGCGCCCCGATTCTAGCGGGCTATGCTCGTGTCTTGGTTGATGAGGTGGTGGACCCATATTCGGGGCTACAGCTTGACATTCCTGGAGGTGACGACGAGCACACACTGGGAGAGGCCATACATCGTATCATCCTATGGAGAAAGGATTGCATCATCTTTCGAAGTCCACCGACACCGCGTCTGCCGACTCCTCCTCAAAGTCCGCCACCGTGTCAGCAGACTCCTGCTCCTCCAAGTCCACGAACGCGTGAGCAGACTCCTGCTTCAAGTCCGGCACAGCGTCAGGTCACTCCTCCTGTTTCAAGTCCTACACCGTGTCAGGCCACACCTCCTGCTTCAAGTCCCACACAGCGTCAGGCCACACCTCCTGCTTCAAGTCCGACATCGTGTCAGGCCACACCTCCTGCTTCAATCCGGCACACGTCAGGCCACTCCTCCTGCTCCAACTAAGCCACGTCAGTCGTCTCCGCCGCCTAAGCAATCACAGAAGAGACACGCCACAGCTATGGTGCGTAGCGGTACGAGTCGAGGTAGTACAGGAAGTACAGGCGGAGACAAGCGATATAAATATGGTCAAGCAGCCTCGCTCCTCTTCCTCAGAGGACTTACGACATGACCGAGGAGCAAAACGATGCAATAGTGCGGGCCGAAGTGGATGCCCATTTTGGACCAAAACCGGCACCGCCGCCGAGGGAGAAAGTGCTTGAAGAAAAGATTGACCACTTCATTCGTATGGCTAGACCACCAGCTCCCAAGCCTGTTGACTCAGACTATGAGCGCCAAATCAGGAAGACACATCGAGCACGACTACAGAAAGAAGCAAGCTCGAGCTCGAGCCAACAAGCAGCTGTCAAAAAAAGCGGGAAAACCGTTCCCCAGCTGGGAGAACAGGCGGCGCAATCGATCCCCCCACTTGTTGTGCCAACAACACATGAGAGTACGCGCGCCCAATATTATTGTGGGCAAACCGTTTACGTTCCCGAGCTGGGCGATGTGGTAATAACCGAGGAGCATATAATGCAGGCTGAAATGCTCAAGATCACTATTGGACAACTCCTCGATATCGAGCCCATGTCTCCGCTTAGAGAGGAGAAAATAAAACGGAAATATGTCCGGGGCCAACATTTGGTCGAGCCCGAGGAGGTCAAAAACCTTCCATCAAGAATGTATGAATTGCATGATTGGTACATGAAAATTACCAAGATTTGCAATCGAGAGTCCCTCATGGTGCAAGTCGAGGAAGATCATTACTTCAATAAGAAAGCTCTGTCCGTTGAGTATTCAGAACTATTTCAGTTATTCAATCAAGATGCACTCGACAAATCTATCGTCAGTTGCTATTGTCTGTAAGTGATTTCTTTCTGTAATTTAAGTCTCAAGCTAGCTCTAGTGCTCATTGATTGATCATTAATTACCTGTAATTATATATCCTCACTATATATTTTTTTCTGTGGTATTATGCAGGATGAAGATGTATGAAATGAAAAAAGCTGGAAGCTATGGCATTGGGTTCATTGACCCAAATACCGTTAATGAATAAACATGGAAATTGGAATGGTGTAGACAAGATGTAGAGAAAAACATGCTAGAGTTCTTGAAGCGCCTCAATAGCAATGAAGATATACTACTTCCTTACAACTTCGAGTGAGTCACACTGTCTTGTACTACAAATTCAGTTTTTGCTTATTAGCTAGATGTTAATAAGTGTATAGGGTTTAGGGTTATAGTTGATTAGTGTTATGCACATGCCTGCTTAATTTATACATGCAAACATATGCGCATGCAGGTTCCACTGGATCTTGTTAGACATTAAAGTTGACGAAGGAAAAGTTGAAGTACTGGACTCACTACTTAAAAAAGATAGTGACTACAACATCGTGAAGGGGATAGTCGACAGATTATTTCAATCATTATTAACTATACCTCGGCCTATTTAGTTCGTCATTTCCTGATATGAACTATTTTTAATAACCCCTTTATTAATTTTCTTTGCCGGCGGGCAGGGCTTGGGCAAAGTACATCAAGGTGACTCCAGGAAAATGGCGACAAAAGCTATGTTGGTATCGACCCAAGGTAAGTAATTAAGTAGTACTAGCTAGCTAGCTACCATCTCTTTAATTCTTGTTTCAATACCATTAATTAATTAACATGCTTGATTAATTATTATTTGATTAAATTCTATTCTCGTAAAGGCCCTGAAGCAGGCGCCGGGGACTGAAGTGCGTGCATACTACGTTTGCGAGAACATTCGCATGATGGCGTCCGAAAGGAGCAGATCTGATAGACAGGACTGGGTACATTTGCCAGAACACTATTCACAAATCTTACATGATTGTCGATATCTAGTCACACAAATAATACAGATGCATATTGATCTCCTTCTTAACAGTTCAAAGAGGTGCGGAACCAGCTCCTACCAACAGAGCGCATACGAGCACTTCAAGAGGAAATAGCGGGATTTTTGCTCGACCAGGTCATAGATCCCAAAGGAGAATACTATTACCCGCTACCGCCCCCATGAACCACTTGCCATCGTGCTCCGAAGGCACCAAGGCAACATGTAGGAGAAATTGTATATATACATGTGTATGTGTGAATAATTAATGGTGGTTGTGAGACATTCGATTATATATATACATACATATATATATATATATATATATATATATATATATATGATCGGTTCTACGAGAAAATCTACGTGTACAATATGTACTATCGTAAAATACCAGCAAACAAAAAAGAATTAAATGGAAAACACAAAATTAATGGAAAAATAAAAATTAAAACCAAAACCCACCCAAATATTTAGTACCGGTTGGTGCTACCAACCGGTACTAATGGTTTACCAGCACCCGGGCCTGGCTCGTGCCACGTGGTGGCACTTTAGCGCCGGTTCATGCCGAACCGGTAGTAAAGGGGGGGGGGGCTTTAGTCTCCACTCTTTAGTGCTAGTTGCAGAACCGGCACTAAAGGTCCTTACGAACCGGCGCTAAAGCCCGGTTCTGCACTAGTGCTTTAACAGTACGGTGTTTCCTATAACTCAAGAAAGAGAAAATGAAACTGCGAGAACAAAAGTCTTCACGCTTCATGTTCCTCGCATGAATATCAAGTCTTCACGGTCACACTAATGTATTCATTTTCAAAGTCTTCAGGAAGTCTTCAGAAATCCAAAGTCTTTAGTTGAAGACATTCATTTTTAGGGGTCGACTTTCTCTATAAATATCAAACTCCTCATAGACTTATAGACCTGTGTACACTCACAAACACATTAGTCCCTTAACCTATAAGTCTTCAATACACCAAAATCACTAAGGGGCACTAGATGCACTTACACGTACCAATTCAGGCGGTGGCCCATTGCATGGCTTATCCCAATGTTGGACAAAGGTTCTACAGGAATGGTGTCACCGTTGTAAATGTTGTGCAAATTGATGTTGGTACCCTCCCGTACATATGCAAGCCAATCTCCACTGGCACCGAGCGTAACCTGTGAAATAGTGGGTAGCGGGAGAATTAGGAAATGGACATGGAAGTAGTCTTTAGAATGCATTTACTACGTGATCAAACTCATCACTTACCTGCTCATCAGACAAAATCTGAGTGCCCCTCAACGTCGGCATTTCAAGGGGTGTCAACTTGCAACTACGGCCACGCCGAGCTGGAGAGACCCCCAAGGAAACATCCTCGTGCATTGCACGTAACATCAATATGCATTTGTATGAGTAGTTTATCTTGTGAGAGAAAAGGATGAACGAGGGAAGGCCTTATATGCAAATGTGGAGAGGGTTGTGGGTATCTTTTTGCAAAATTGCCATAGTTTCCTTCCTATCCGTCAGATATAAATCAGACGACCTATATTGCAGGATGGCAGGCACACCATCATGAACAACTCTATTTTTTACAAGAGTAGAGATAGAGACTACAAGTTGATCCAGGATGAGCGGAAGACCGAGGGCAACTGCGAGATGATGGTCCACCTACATGTCGAGCAACAAATGTTTTTTGAGGAGCTAGCTAAGAAAGAAGCGCCACCTAAGGAGAGCACTCGCTTGGTGCTATTGACTCCGCTGACCGCCAGCTCCCACGATGCTTCCTCCTTCATTGGGGGGGGGGTATCCCCACCTACTCCGAATCCATGATGTTCGGCTTCGCTAACTATGACTCGGAGTAGAGCTCTATTCCCTGAGTAGTCTAGTGATACTTCTCCAAGGTATCTATAATTTTTGATTGTTCCATGCTATTATATTACCTATTCTGGATATTTTATATGCATTAATATGATATTTTATATTATTTTTGGGACTAACTTATTATCCTAGAGCCCAGTGCTAGTTTCTGTTTTTTTCCTTGTTTTTGAGTTTCGCATAGAAGGAATATCAAACGGAGTCCGAACGGAATAAAACTGTACGATGATTTTTCTTGGACCAGAAGACACACGTAGGACTTGGAAACCAAGTCAGAAGAGTCCGGAAGCGACATCAAGGGTGTAGAGCACGCCCCCCGGGGGGGGGGGGGGGCGCTCCCTGCCTCGTGGGTCCCTGGGAGCTCCTCTAACCCTATTCTTCGGCCTATAAATTCCCAAATATTCCCAAACCATCCGAAGCATCCACCAAATTACTTTTCCACCATCATAACCTTCTGTTCCCGTGAGATCCCATCTTGGGGCCTTTTCCGGCATCCTGCCAGATGGGGATTTGATCACCGAGGGCATCTACATCAACCCTATTGCCCTTCCGATGAAGCGTGAGTAGTTTACCACAGACCTACGGGTCCATAGTTAGTAGCTAGATGGCTTCTTCTCTCTCTTTGATTCTTAATACCATGTTCTCCTCGATGTTCTTGCAGATCTATCCGATGTAATTTTCTTTTGCGGTGTGTTTGTCGGGATCGATGAATTGTGGATTTATGATCAGCTTATCTCTGAATTCTTATATGCATGATTTAATATCTTTGTATTTCTCTTCGAATTATCGGTTTGGTTTGGCCAACTAGATTGTTTTTTCTTGCAATGGGAGAGCTGCTTAGTTTTGGGTTCAATCTTGCGTGATTTCGCCCAGTGACAAAGTAGGGGTAGCGAACACATATTGTATTGTTGCCATCAAGGGAAAAAAGATGGGGTTTTCATCATATTGCTTGAGTTTATCCCTCTACATCATGTCATCTTACTTAAGGCATTACTCCATTCTTTATGAACTTAATACTCTAGATGCATGTTGGATAGCTGTCGATGGGTGGAGTAATAGTAGTAGAGGCAGGCAGGAGTCGGTCTACTTGAGACGGACATGATGCCTATATTCATAATCATTGCCTTGGATATTGTCATAACTTTGCGCTTTTCTATCAATTGCTCGACAGTAATTTGTTCACCCACCGTATTATTTGCCTTCAAGAGAGAAGCCTCTAGTGAAACATATGGCCCCCGGGTCTATTTTCCTTCATATATGTTCAGATCTATATACCAAAAATACCAAAAATACCTTGCTGCAATTTATTTACTTTTACGATTTAGTAATCTTTCATATCTATTTCTATCAGATCTCACCTTTGCAAGTGACAGTGAAGGGATTGACAACCCCTTTTTCGCATTGGGTGCAAGTGTTCGATTGTTTGTGTAGGTGCATATATTGGGGACTTGCGTGTTTATCCTACTGGATTGATACCTTGGTTCTTAATTAAGGGAAATACTTATCTCTACTTTGCTGCGTCACTCTTTCCTCTTCAAGGGAAAAACCAACGTAAGCTCAAGAAGTAGCAGGAGAATTTCTGCGGCATTGCCGAGGAGATCTACATCAAGCCTACCAAGTACCCATCATAAACTCTCATCTCTTGCATTACATTATTTGCCATTTGCCTCTCGTTTATCTCTCCCCCACTTCTAAAACATTTTCAGAAAAATACTAAAAGGTTTGCCTTTTTTATTCAAAATTCTTCCGTTCGTCTTTTCGTTTGCTTTTTGTTTGCTTGTGTGTTAGATTGCTTGCGTTGTCACGATGTCGCAAGAGAATACCAAATTGTGTGACTTTTCCAATACTAATAATAATGATTTTATTAGTACTCCGGTTGCTTCCGCCACTAGTGTGGAATCTTATGAAGTTAATGCCGCTTTGCTGAATCTTGTTATGAAAGATTAATTTTCCGGCCTTCCTAGTGAAGATGCCACATTCCATCTAAATAATTTTGTTGAGTTGTCTGATATGCAAAAGAAGAAAGACGTGGATAGTGATATTGTTAAATTGAAGCTATTTCCATTCTCATTATGAGATCGTGCTAAAACTTGGTTCATATTTGTCTAAAATAGTATTAATTCATGGAATAAGTGTAAATATGCTTTTATTTCCAAGTATTTTCCTCCTGCTAAAATCATCTCCCTTAGGAACGATATTATGAATTTTAAGCAACTTGATCATGAACATGTTGCACAATCATGGGAGAGCATGAAATTGATGATACGAAATTGCCCTACTCATGGTTTAAATTTGTGGATGATCATACAAAATTTTAATGCCGAATTGAATTTTGCTTCTAGAAATCTTTTAGATTCGGCCGCGGGAGGTACTTTTATGGAAATTACATTAGGAGAAGGTACTAAACTCCTAGATAATATTATGGTTAATTATTCTCAATGGCATACCGAAAGATCTTCTACTAGTAAAAAAGTGCATGCAATTGAAGAGATTAATGTTTTGAGTGGAAAGATGGATGAACTTATGAAATTGTTTGCTAGTAACAGTGCTCCTATTGATCCCAATGATATGCCTTTGTCTACTTTGATTGAGAATAATAATGAATCTATGGATTGAGAATAATCATGAATCTATGGATGTGAATTTTGTTGGTAGGAACAATTTTGGTAATAACGCGTATAGAGGTAATTTCAAGCCTAGGCCGTTTCCTAGTAATTCCTCTAATAATTATGGTAATTCCTAGAACAATTCTTATGGAAATTATAATAATATGCCCTCTGATCTTGAGAACAATATTAAAGAATTTATTCGTTCTCAAAAGAATTTCAATGCTTTGATCGAAGAAAAATTGCTTAAGATTGATGATTTGGCTAGGAACGTGGATAGAATTTCTCTTGAGATTGATTCTTTGAAAATTAGATCTATTCCACACAAGCATGATATTAATGAATCTCTAAAATCTATGAGAATTTCCATTGATGAGTGCAAATAAAGAACCGCTAAGATGCGTGCTAAGTGAGATTGGTTTATAAAAGCGTGTTCTTCTAGTTTTTGTGAAAATAATGATGAAGATCTTAAAGTGATTGATGTGACTCCTATTGAATCTTTGTTTTATAATATAAATATTGATAAATATGGGACTGGAGATGAGTCAACTTTAGTTAAAAGGCATCCCAATGATTTGGATTTTATAGATCTTGATGCAAAAATTGATAAAAGTGGGATTGGAGAGGTCAAAACTTTAAGTAGCGATGAACCCACTCTTTTGGATTTCAAGGATTTTAATTATGATAATTGTTCTTTGATAGATTGTATTTCCTTGTTGCAATCCATGTTAAAATCTTCTCATGCTTATAATCAAAATAAAGCTTTTACTAAACTTATCGTTGATGCTATGATGAAATCTTTTGAAGAAAAGCTTGAATTGGAAGTTTCTATTCCTAGAAAATTTTATGATTAGTGGGAACCTACTATAAAGATTATGAGTGCCATGCTTTGTGTGATTTGGGTGCTAGCGTTTCCACGATTCCAAAAACTTTATGTGATGTGTTAGTTTTCCGTGAATTTGATGATTGTTCTTTAAATTTGCATCTTGCGGATTCCACTATTAAGAAAACTATGGGAAGAACTAATGTTGTTCTTATTGTTGCAAATAGGAATTATGTGCCCGTAGATTTCATTGTTCTTGATATAGATTGCAATCCTACATGTCCTATTATTTTTGGTAGACCTTTCCTTAGAACTATTGGTGCAACTATTGATATCAAAGATGGAAACATTAGATTTCAATTTCCGTTAAGGAAGGGCATGTAGGACTTTCCTAGAAAAAAAATTAGGTTAGCATATGAATCTATTATGAGAGCTACTTATTGATTGCATACCAAAGAAGACAATACATAGATCTATGATTTATGCCTAGCTAGGGGCGTTAAACAATAGCGCTTGTTGGGAGGCAACCCAATTTTATTTTTTGTTCTTGCTTTTTTGGTTCTGTTTTTCAATAATTTTTTCATCTAGCCTATGGTTAGATGTGTTTTTATGTTTTAATTAGTGTTTGAGCCAAGGAAAATCTTTGGGATGGCTTACGGTGATAGTTGATTTGATCTTGCTGAAAAACAGAAATTTTGCGCCCAATAAAATAATATTTAAAAATCACAAAAGCGTGCTTTTGATCTGATTTTTTACATAAGATTGATATAAAAATTTCCTAGGTTTTACTAATTTTCAGAATTTGTGGAGTTACAGAAGTATTTGAAGTTTTCAGATTGCTACAGACTGTTCTGTTTTTGACAGATTCTGTTTTCTATGTGTTGTTTGCTTATTTTATGAATCTATGGGTAGTATCGGGGGGTATGAACCATGGATAAGT
Source organism: Triticum aestivum (assembly GCF_018294505.1). Lineage (NCBI taxonomy): Eukaryota > Viridiplantae > Streptophyta > Magnoliopsida > Poales > Poaceae > Triticum > Triticum aestivum. The sequence continues at coordinate 415,055,888 of NC_057796.1, forward strand.
TGGAATATAATAGATATTACACCAATATAAATAAAGAATGAGTTCACAACAGTACCAAAAAGTGGTGATTTATTTTCTTACACTAAGGGATCTCATGAGTTTTCTATTGAGTTTTGTGTTGTGAAGTTTTCAAGTTTTGGGTAAAGATTTGATTGACTACGGAATAAGGAGTGGCAAGAGCCTAAGATTGGGGATAACCAGGGCACCCCAAGGTAATATTCAAGGACAACCAACCATCTAAGCTTGGGGATGCCCCGGATGTCATCCCCTCTTTCGTCTTCGTCTATCGGTAAATTTACTTGACGCTATATTTTGATTCACCAAATGATATGTGTTTTGCTTGGAGTGTCTTGTATGATATGTGTCTTTGCTTTTTAGTTTTCCACAATCATCCTTGCTGTACACACCTTTTGAGAGGGACACGCATGAATCGTGAATTTATTAGAATACTCTATGTGCTTCACTTATATCTTTTGAGCTAGGCAATTTTTCTCTAGTGCTTCACTTATATCTTTTTCGAGCACGGTGGTGGCTTTATTTTTAGAAATTGTTGAACTCTCATGCTTCACTTATATTATTTTGAGAATCTGTCTAAACAGCATGGTAATTTGCTTTGGTTATGAATTTAGTCCTAATATGATGGGCATCCAAGAGGGATATAATAAAAACTTTCATATAAAGTGCGTTGAATACTATGTGAAGTTTGATTCCTTATGATTGTTTTGAGATATAGAGATGGTGATATTAGAGTCATGCTAGTGAGTAATTGTGGATTGTAGAAATACTTGTGTTGAAGTTTGTGATTCCCGTGGCATATGCATGTATCGTGAACTGTTATGTGATGAAGTCGGAGCATGATTTATTTATTGATTAGCCTCCTTATGAGTGGCGGTCGGGGACGAGTGATGGTCTTTTCCTACCAATCTATCCCCGTACACTACTAGAAAAAGGCTTACTAGTGGCGCACCAGTTTTGCGTAGTAATGGCGCACTACTGGTGCGCCACAAGCATCACGCCACTAGTAATTTTTACTAATGGCGCACCGCTGGTGCGCCATTAGTATCTGGTACTCTAATGGCGCACCGGGCCGTGCGCCATTAGTATAGGCCACGGTGCGCCATTAGTATGCCTCCCAGGGGGCCATATATACCCATGTGCTTTGCCATACTAATGGCGCACTGCAGTGTGATGCGCCATTAGTATCCTTCGGCATACTAATGGCGCACGTTGGCGTGATGCGCCATTAGTATGTATATTAGGGATTATTATTTTTTTCTTTTCTGATTTTTGCACAGATTACAAAATATATTATTGCACAGAAAATAAGCAGCAGGACACAGCAACAGCAGATTCATCGAATACAATAGAAGATTAGTCTCCGAATACAATTCATCATATTAGCCTCCGAATTCAAAAGACCGAATGAAGATAGAACATTACAAGTCTCGAGACCGCGAGTAGCGAGTTTGTCTTCACATTACAAGTCGATATCGATCATCTAAACTACCATCACATAGAAGAGAGATGCGGTCATCACGATGAGCATCATCACGATGAAACTGGTCTTCATCCGGTTCCTCCAACGCTCCCTCCTCTCTCCCGCTAGATAGCGCGCGTATCTATATTGCGCCTCCGCCCTAGTGGTGTACCCTTTGTAACTGTTACCGCTGAAACGGTGAACCTGTCTCCGACACTCCTCCCAGTCGTCGTAGACTCCGGGAACCTTACCCTTGTACACGACATACAACGGCATCTCTATGCACTAGGCAAACAACAGACAATACATAAGCAATATATAAGTATGCAACAAAAGGACCGGAAGAGAAAAGCAGGACATCCATAGCACGATTCATGGTCCTACTAACAAATAGCATCGATTACATCTAAGTTGAACGACTGTCCAAACCAAAGAGACATACAAGTTCACTACAGTTTAATTACAACATGAGCTAATGAATGTTTCAGAACTACACATAGCATCACAACTTTCGACTCGACTCATGGGACCGGAGCGTGGATGAAGCCGCCGTCTGTCGTGATGGTCATGAAGTCGCGGGCGTTGTCAGCCTGCATTTGTAGCGTTGTGTCTATGTCGCTGTTGGATGGTTGAAATTTGAGGTAGAACTGCCCCGAGCTACGAAGGACATCTTGATGGATGATTTCTGCAAACTCCGACTGGATGCGAAAGAATTCTTGTTGGATGTCCGCATCCTGGATTGCCCCCAAGCTTGCGGCCCAATCTTTGAGATTATTTGGTAGGAGAAGGTGATTATGGTCCCGCACGATCGCCCGCATGTGATGGAGGGCGTAGTAGGCATCCTTCTGACCGCCAGGCGGCTGCTTGACGCAGGGGAACGTCGTATTGTGGGTGAACACGTGCCTGCCGTACCTACGAACTGGCCTCTTAAAGGTGCCTCCAGATGCGGCGTAGCCGGGGAGAGCATCATCAAGAACTTTCTTGATATTTGTGTAGTCTATCTTGGAGTCACGGTCCGGGTCGAGATACGTGGCCATGGAATATTTCGGGCTTAAGAGGATGAGTGTGCAATGTGTGTCACTGCACAGAACACGGAATGTTAGAAAAAAAAGAACGATCGAAATATAAGAAATCATATGTTACGGGGCGGTTAGGAGATGACTTACTCGGGAAAGTAAGGCACGAGGAAGTTATCCTTATCTGGGTTTGCCAGAATGACGCCTTCGAGGTGTGAACTCGCGACTTGCCGGTCCCCAGCGCTGCCCAAGATCTTGGCACGCATGTAGAAGGGGTCGACTATCACAATGTCCGGGGTCTTGTCTCTAATGATCCGCATCTCCATACTCAGCGAAAATAGCCGAACGAAGGTGTAGTGCAGCGGATGAAGGTTAAGCATAGCAAAGATGTCATCAAATCACAGGACGATCGTACCCCCGACGGCGCTATCCACAAAGCCCTTGCCCTCTGGCACCTTGGCCACAAAAACCGGGTATGCCACATCATTCTCTCTGAGACGCCGCTTCTCCAAAGAAAGAACACTGTCATGCAGACTCCGCATAGCACCGGTTGCAGCATTGAGCATATTTGTCGGTAGCATCGGCCTACCCGCCACATGCACCCTCCTCGAGATATCCTTAGGTGAAGGTGGTCCGTCCTGAGCACGGATCGTACTCGGTGCCGGTTGGCTCGCACTGGCGCCCTTGTTAGTCTTTCATTTCTGTCCCTTCTTCTTGATCTGCTGTAATGGGATCGAGTTCTGCTCACAGACCGCCTTCTTGAGCGTGTTGGGGCTGATAATATTTGGCACCTCAGCTATCTGAGGCTCGGTGAAGGCGGCAGCTGGAGGCGTCTCCTGAGAACTGAACGCCAGACGACGCTTGTTGCAATTGGGTTTCTCCGCCGTACCAGCTAGATCGCGGTCGTCTTTTTGAGGGTTGGGTTCTTGAGAAGGAGGCCCGCAGAACTCGTCACCGTACCCATGCTCGGCAAAGTACTTATCGACGTTGGTAAATGTACCGTCGTCGTTGTCGTCGTCGTCCGGATCCTGTGCCATATGCATGTTCGGATCCTGTGCCATAGGGATGTCCGGCAGGTCCGGTAGTGTTGCGGCGTTCTTGCCATGGCTTGGCGCTGGCACGACTAGCGGTCTTGTCTGTGGGGTGGTGTCCCCCGCCCCCAAACGAATCTGGCTCTTCGGCCAAAGCAGGGGCCAGCTTACACAGGCACTGAGGGTCATCACATCATCTTCGTCGGCCCCAGCGGGTCGAATCGGAGGTAAAAACTCGTCGCAGCCTGGCAGTACCCGAACCAGTTCAACCCTATAGAAGGTGGGTGGCATCGGATTACCGTGGAACACGCGGTTGCCTGGTTGAACGATTCTGCCCTTGGCGACATCGACCAACTCGCCGCCCACGAAGTGCAGGAGAGTGCAAGGAACATCGGTGGTGCCCTGCGAAAACATGTAGGGCGTCAGGGATGCCCAGTCAAAGGCAAGGAGATGAAGTCATCGGCCGAGAGGCTTAGTTACCGTGATGCCGTCGAGCTCGGCTAATGTCGAGGCACCGCCAACGGCGGGAGTGCGCGTGCAACTGACGGAGGGGCCGCTTGCTGGCGAGGTGCCGGCCGGCGTACACCCAGGTGCATTAAGCTCCAATGCCCGTGCCGGCGCTGGAGACACGAATACCGCCTCCGCCGGAGACACCAATGGCACCGCCTGCGCGTTGTGCGAGTTGCTGGCCGTGAAGTTGGGAACCGGGGGAGGCCCCTGTTGGCCGCCCGCAATCCACGTCGTCAGCCCCTGAATCAAGGTAGGCACAATGGCGGTGAGCGTCGTTCCCAGTTGTTGTTGCACTTGCTCTTGGACAATCTCCGAAATCCGCGCCACTTGTGCCTTGAGTTCTTGAACCTCGCGCGACTGGCTTTCCGAGATGGTCTTTTTCTCCTTTCGCCCACCAGCGGTATAGTATGACGACCATTTTGTGGACAAGCCTTTGCCGGCCACACGACCAGCTGACGACGGCTTACTGAGCTTATCCCTGTTTTTCATTACGTTCAACGCCCTATTTAAAGGGGTGTCAAAAGGGGAGCTCTGAGATGACCCCGCACTACTGCTTTCAGCCTCCTGCGGAAGGAACGTGAACCATTTAGAAATTTGGCTTCATTAACTAGAATGCAACCATATATGTAGCTAATTACGCGGGGGTGTATTCCTTACCAGAACTTTCTCAAGCGCCTTGGTCTTCGGATCCGTGGTAAGCTCCTTTGTTACCGGGTCCTCCTTGTACCGGGCCCTGACAAAGTTCCTGGTCTGCTTGTCAGTTAATTTCTCGAAGCGGGGCGGTAGGCCTTGCTCGGCATGCTCCGCGTCCTCCTTGTCCCATATAGGCTCCGCCACTCTATAACCGCCGGGACCGAGTTGGTGGACCCCTAAGTTCAACTGCCGCATTTCTTTCCCCCACTGACTTGATTCGGAGGTTGCGCTGCTCTCGCACTTGATCTTGAACTCCTTGTAGTCATCTTCGCTCATCAAAGGATATTTCGCCTTGATCTTCTCATAACTATCACCTTTTTCAATCATTGCCTTCACCGTGCTTCTCCATGTAGACAGGGCCGTGCTCATCCTCGTGAGGGTGGCACTGTTCACTTTATTCCCTGAGAGGCGTGTGTTTGCAAACTCATTGGGGAACTTGTATCGTTCGTGCAGCTTCGTGAAGAGGAGGCAGCGCAAATTCCCTCGGTCCTTATGCCTCAGGTTCTCGGTGTTGATCGAGACGGTGCTCCGGAGAATGCACCCGAGCTGAACCAAGTACCCCTTGACTACATGTTTGGGCGCCGTTGGATGCCCGTCGGAGTTCACTTCAGTAAATTCCTCCTTGACGGTGCCGAGCATGTTCGGGCGCCGGTCCTTCCGTTGCCTCTTCGGTTGGCTGCCATCTATGCGTGCGCCGCCATCATCAGTGGTGGCATCCTCGGCGGTACCATCAGTGGTGTCATCATCCCCGACCCCACTAGGGGTTGTGTAGTCAGGATCGGTGTCTTCCGCGGCATCATCCCGATAGCGGTGAGGTTCTTCCTCCATCTCCTGGGACAGCTCCCAGAATTGCTTGCTGCCCGAACCGCCGGCCTCATCGTTGTGGGCCATGTTTCGCCCTAAATAGGATAAAAGTTTGGTCAAAAAGTTGGTTATTGTCAAGGAACAAGATCATGGTCTCATCATTTAGGGTTTGTCGACACGGAGGCATCCTAAAAGCTAATCTTTTATCATTTAGGGTTTGTCGACACCGAGGCACCCTAAAAGCCTAAGCGTACATCATTTAGGTTCTCATCGACACCGAGGCACCCTATAGAAGCCAAGGTTTCATCATTTAGGGTTTGTCGACGCCGAGGCACCCTAAATGCTAAGTTAAGTTTTCATCATTTAGGGTTTATCGATGCCGAGGCACCCTAGGTTGGGGCTAATCACTTGGCACTAATCACTTGGCTCTATTGCCACCTATGTTGGGTTTATCATCTAGGGTTTATCGATGCTAAGGAGAATTCTAAGTTGGGCGTAATCACTTGGCTCTATTGCCACCTATGGTTTAATGCAGCAAAAATGGCGGGGCAGTCGATCCTACTTAACTAAGTACTAAGATACCCCGGCCCATGCATTAGTCGCAAGTACCCCATATGTCCTATTTTTAGTAAAGTCATGCTAAATCTCATAGGGAAAATATCAGCATGACCTTTGCTGAAAATAGGACAAATGGAGTACCCGAATTTGCCGAAACGGAAGTTAATCGACATTCCGGCAAACTCAAGGGCCTCTCGGGGTACCTGCAAAATCATCACGACACGATGGTCGGAGACAAAACCCAGCAAACTAGCACCACAATGTGCCTCTACTTTCATATGGATGAAAAGGCCACAGACCATATGGTCCTCTGCTTTCATATGGACAAAAAGCAGCTCAACTTATGTGAGCTTCCATTCCAGATCTAATAGGTCACCCAACAAAATCAGCTCAACTTAGACTGTGAGCAAACTACCTATTGAAGCAAAGGCAAATATCTCTGAAGTCTGAACTAAAGCAGGGTTTCCTTGCTAATGATCCACAGTTCCACACTACTGAATGGGTTTTTGCAGAAACAAAACAAACATCACAGGAGAGAAGTCCCAGTGGACAAGTCAGAATGGCATAAAAACATGACTGCATACATTAGAGCATATGTGATTTAGGTACAGCTACACTACTGCAGGCTGCATACATTCAGTCATTCTAAAATTTATTTTAGTCTACTACTAAAATTCAGCACTAGCATATCTTGAACACTCCAATTTCTTTCAGTTTTGGCAGTTTATTTCCAGCTTCAAAATTTAAGAGAATTAGAATAAGGATAGTAGGAAATGAAAAAGAATTATGCTCAAAGAACAATGGTAACAGCAAAATATTGAAACCTTTGGTAAGCATTATATTACAAAAAAACAAGATATGCAGTACTATACAATATCCATAACCAGAAAACAAGACATGCATAGGCTATATTTGAAACAAGATATTTTGCCAATCTTAGTTAACTGAAACTATCTACAATTCATGTGTTCAAAAATTCAGTTACATTCAGCTGTTGTGCAAAAACTATCCTCACTTTGCTTGAGCACTGCAAAATACCTTTCCTATGCAGCAAGAGAAAGCTGTAAAGCAGTAAGGTTTTCAGTAAAGCCAAATTAACTGAATTTTTAGTGAATTTAACAACAGGAATTTTCTTGCTGGCATATCTGAGAAACTTTAATTTCTCATAATTTATCAGCATGCTAGTCAACATCAAAGCTCTCCTTGTTTCGAAAGTAACTAGAACAACAATTGTGCAGACCTGGCAATTTTTTTGCACTGCAAATTCACACTGGCATTGCAAATCGTCAGGTGTAGTACTGGCATTGCATTGCAAATTCACCATAATCCCTCATGACAGTTAGATGGAGTAGCACTCTTGATTAGCAGGATGGCACCGACGGCCTGGAAGTGATCCATGGAAGAACTCACCTTGATGGATGCGGTCGCAGACGAGGTCGTCGACGGCGGCGGAGCAGAGACGAGGTCGCAAACGCGGTCGTGGTGCTCCGGTGGACGCCGGCGTCGAGGAGGCTGCGGGCGGCGATCCGGAGGAAGGGGCCCGTGATGTCGTCGGCGTCCTTGGCCGCCTTCTTGACCTTTCGAGAAGAAGAAGGCACGGGTGGTGAGAGGAGGAGGAGGAGAAGCTAGGGGGATGGGGGAAGGGAGGGAGGGGACGTACGTGCTGGGGCGGGGGTGGAGTCCGGCGAGGGTCGGGGCGGCGGCATCGAGGCAGCGCAAGACCACAGCGGCGGCGACGTGCAGGCGCGGCGGATGGAGGGGGCGGAGCAAGGGGGCGGCGGCGTACGGTTGGGGTCGAGGAGTAGGGGATCTGGCGAGCGAGGGAGGGAGGGAGGCGACAGTGCGAGGGCAACAAGTATAAAAATTCTAATGGCGCACCTCCCCCTGGTGCGCCATAAGTACGTCGATTCTAATGGCGCACCTCCCCCTGGTGCGCCATTAGAATTTTGTTTTACTTACTAGCCCGACTGGTCAGGTTATATCCCACCTAGCCCTATCTCCATCGGAACACGCCCACTAGCCCGACTGGTCAGCACGCAACACACACACTAGGAGGTCCTGGGTTCGATTCCCAGGCTCCCCAATTTTTATTTTTATGCATTTAAAATGCTGTTTGATATTTATTTGTGTTTAAATATGTTCAAAATTGTTTAAATCATAACAGTAATAATTTTTTATGCTTTTTTTTGCAAATTTAGTTGCATTCATTTGTGACGGTGGAGCGGGCCGGGGAGGGTGCGGGGGAGAGGGTGCGGGGGGTCGTCGGCGACGGCCGGTGGAGCGGGGGAGGGTGCGGTGGGTTGTCGGTGACGGTGGAGTGGGGGAGGGTGCGGGCCGGGGGTCGGCGGCGGTGGCCGGTGGAGCGGGGGAGGGTGCGGGGGGTCGGCTACAATCGAGAAATACAATCGAGTGTCCATGAAATTTAAAAACATTCATGAGTTCAAAAAGTGCCCATGAAATACAATCGAGAAATGAAGGCTACAATTTAAATACAATCGATCTTAGCTAGCTATCTGTTCACAATCTTCTTGCCCTTATTTTTCGTAAATGGAGTTCTTCTCTTGAACGGACGTCCTTTAGGTAGGGTGGTCCTGCTTCTTCTTGTGGTGTATGCTAATACTTCATCGTCGTCGTCATGTTCCATCTTCGGGTCGCCGTACTTGTCGAAGTCTTGCTCATTGGCGACTCCATCCATTCCGATGATCTTCCTTTTGCCTCTCCTCACGACAACACGACTGGGCTTTGATGGGTCGGTAATGAAGAAGCATTGGTCCACTTGGGAAGCCAGTACCCATGGCTCATTTTTCGCGGTGACGTTCGCGCCTGCGGTCTTGGATTTGGCTTCGGGTATAACCATGGTGGTGAAATACCGGTCTTCTTTTATGACGCTCTTGGCCCATCTGACACGGAACATCGGGACCTTCTCTCCAGCGTAGCTCAGCTCCCAGATCTCCTCGATCCTTCCGTAGTATCTATCCTTGTCGTTACCGGTGTAGGATTCCATCGTTACCCCGGAGTTCTGATAACCATCGCTCTTCATGTCCTTGTCCTCGGTGTAGAATGTGTAGCCGTTGATATCGTACGCCTCATACGTCATCAGGTTGTGCTCGGCGCCCTGTGACAAGGCGAATATGAGTTGTTCTTCCGCGGAAGAATCCTCATGTAAAGGGTACGACAGAAGCTTCTGCTTGAACCAACGCGTGAAACATGAGTTGTGCTCTTTGATTATATCTCCGTCTGTCCTCTGTTGGCCTCGGTCATTGTACGTCTTCTCAATAAACGTTTTGTGCTCTACCACCCAAGGATCGACCACGTCTATGTGTTGTAGCGCGACTAGGTTTGCTCTTTCAAAGTCGGCGAGTCGACCATCGAAGTCGACATGCATTTCGCGGCGACCCTCACGGTGACCCCATCCAGCGAGCCTGCCGAGGTGCCTGTTGACGGGCAGACCAACGGGGTTCTCGATGCCTAGATAATTCGTGCAGCAGGAGATGCACTCTTCGGTCAGAAAGCCCCTGGCTATGCTTCCCTCTCGACGTGACATGTTGCGAACGTATCCTTTGATGACACCATTCATCCTTTCGAACGGCATCATGCTGTGCAGGAACGTCGGCCCGAGTTGGATGATATCCTCCACGATATGGACCAGCAGATGCACCATAACATCGAAGAATGCGGGAGGGAAGTACATCTCAAGCTCGCATAGTATCACCACGATCTCTTCCTGTAGCCTTCTGAGTTGCCTCACGCCAACCGACTTCCGAGAGATGACGTCGAAAAAGTTGCATAGGCCAAATAGCGTTTCACGGACGTGCGCGTCCATGATCCCACGGATTGCAACTGGAAGTATCTGCGTCATCAGCACGTGACAGTCGTGAGACTTCATCCCGCTGAACTTCTGCTTCACTGAGTCTAGGTATCTGCTTATCTTCCCCGCGTAACCGTAAGGAAGTTTTACTCCTACGAGGCAGGTGAAAAACTGATCGATCTCCTCCTGACTTAGAGTGAAGCACGCGGGAGGGAAGTCATTTCCGGTCTTCTTGGCCTTTTTGCCTTTGCGACGACTTTCCGTGTCCTGCTTCGCCTCATCATCATCATCATCATCATTAGCGTGAAGCTCCTCCCTGATGCCCATTGATTTCAAGTCTGCCCTTGCTTTCGGCCCATCTTTGGTCCTCTCTGGCATGTTGAGCAGGGTACCAAGCAGACTCTCGCACACGTTCTTCGTGATATGCATGACATCAAGGCTGTGAGGCACACGGTGGATCTTCCAGTACGGCAAGTCCCAGAAAACAGACCTCGTTTTCCATACCTTCAGCAGTGGCTCTGGCGCCTTTCGCTTCTTTCCCGGCTCTGGCGCCTTTTGCTTCTTTCCCGGCAGTGGGCAATCTTTCCAATTTTTCAACAGCTCGTCTATTTCCTCGCCGCTCCTCGTACGCGGGCGTCTTCGGGGTTCGGTTTCACCATCGAACAGATCCTTGCGTTTCCTCCACGGGTCATCGTCGCGAAGCCACCTTCGATGTCCCATGAACACGGTTTTCGAAGACCCGGGATCTCTATCTAGCTGGCGATACGTTGTGTCATCCATGCACCTGACACATCCAGAAAATCCGTGGACCACCTGCCCCGCGAGATATCCGAAACCGAGATAGTCGTGCACCGTCGTGAGCAGTGCGGCTCTCATAGGGAAATATTCTTTCTCTGCGGCGTCCCACGTATTGGCTGGCGTTTTCCACAGCGTGTCTAGCTCCTCTTCCAGCAGCCCCAGATACAGATTGATGTCGTTCCCTGGTTGTTTCGGCCCTTCAATTAGCATACTCATGTGAATGTACTTCCTCTTCATGCACAACCAGGGGGGAAGGTTGTACATCCACACAAACACAGGCCAGGTGCTATGTGTGCTTCTCTGGCTGCCAAACGGATTGACTCCATCGGTGCTCGCGCCCAGCACGATGTTCCTTGGATCGTTAAATTCTGGGTGTTCGAAGTTCAACGCTTGCCACTGGCTCCCATCCTTAGGGTGACTCAGCATCTTGTCTTTTTTATTTATCTCCGGATCATTTGCGTCATCTTCTCGCTTCTTCTCCTCCCTATCCGCGTGCCAACGCAGGAGCTTTGCTACCTTAGGGTCCGCGAAATACCGCTGCAGACGAGGAGTGATCGGAAAGTACCACACCACTTTTCGAGGAGCTTTCTTCCTCTTCTTGTATCGAGTGACGCCGCACACCGGACATATGGTAGACTCCGTGTGCTCGTCCCGATAAATGATGCAATTGTTCATGCACACATGGTATTTCACGTGCGGTAAATCCAGAGGACACACGATTTTCTTCGCCTCCTCGAAACTGGTCGGGCACTTGTTCCCCTTGGGAAGACGTTCGTGCCAGAATGACATGTTCTCGTCGAAGCATGCGTCGGTCATTTTGTGCTTTACCTTCATCTCCAGAGCCATGAGCGTTACTTTCAGGCGGGTATCCTCGGGCCTGCATCCTTCATACAATGGAGTAACCGCGTCTATCTCCAGTTGATCCAGCTTGGCTTTCTCTCGGGCGGCAGCTCTTGCGTTATCCGTCTGCTTGAGAAGCAGCTCTTGAATATGAGGGTCCTGCACCCAGCCCATCGATGGTCCATCGTCGTCTGCTCCGCCGGCATCTTCATCTTCATGATCATGCCCTTCGTCTGCTCCCGCATCTTCCTCATCATCATGTCCGGCATCTTCTACATGATGACTGTGTACAGCATCACCGTCGTGATCATGTCCTGGAGATTCTTCGTCTTCTCGCCCGCCCGAGCCGCGGTGGTTGTCTTGCTGCCCATCCTCATTTCTTGCCCGACCCCCATGGACGACTTCATAGTCATCTTCATCACCTTGCCACCGATAGCCATCCATGAAACCACGCAAGAGCAGGTGGTCCCGCACCTGCCCGGAATCCGGGTCCGCAATAAGGCTCTTCAGCTTGCATCTTCGACACGGACATCTTATCTCCGTCTCGTTCTTTTCAAGCATCTCGGCCTTCGCAGAGCTCAAAAACCTATTCACGATGCCTTCGGTCATCGTGCGGACCATGGTCACCTGCGGGGTAGAGCAAAACGATATTTTAGAACCAAGAAAAAATTTGGCATGACTTTCCCTAAAAATAGGACCAAAAAGAATGCATAGTGCCAAAATTCTCGCCGAAACGGAAATGAATCAACATTCCGGCAAAATATTGGCAACTATCGCATTTCAAATACCGGTACCTGCAAACACAAACATATATGCAACACCACAAACATATGCAACACCACAAACATACATAGATCTAGCTAGGACATAAAAAGTGCATGTGCACGTTGTTGGAGGGAGAACAACATAAAGATAGCTTCCCCCTTACTTACCTATCAAAAAAAGGGGCTTTAACCACGTAATTTGGATGAATTTATGGTGCAAATGAGGTGAGGAGGAGGAGGCAGCCGAGACAAGCTTGGAGGAGGGAGGAGAGAATGAAGTGGGGAAAGTGAGTGGGTAGGTGTGGCTGTCCAAAATATCTAGCTCGTCCCAGGTTACTAATGGCGCACCACCACACAATGCGCCATTAGTAACCCTGGTTACTAATGGCGCACCTGCTGGTGGTGCGCCATTAGTAGTTTTGCAAAAAAACACTAATGGCGCACGGGGAGCAGTGCGCCATTACTAGCTTAAACTAGTAATGGCGCACTGCACCCGGTGCGCCATTAGTAGTTTTGCAAAAAAGTAAAAAATAAAAAAATATTTTAGTGGCGCACTATGTTGCTGGTGCGCCATTACTAGTTACAACTAGTAATGGCGCACCATGTCCTGGTGCGCCATTAGTATGTCTGGCAAAATAAAAAAATAAAATTTGTTACTAATGGCGCACCGTTTGTCTGGTGCGCCATTAGTGTCTTTCACACTAATGGCGCACCAGCACATGGTGCGCCATTGCTATATAGCAATGGCGCACCACATGTCTGGTGCGCCATTAGTGGCCATTCCATCTATAGCCCTTTTCCTAGTAGTGGTAGGATCATGCGCGTAGTACTTTGTTTCAATCACTAATAGTGCAATGAGTATGTGAGTTCTTTATGATGCACTCTCACCCTTCCACCATTGCTATCCTCTCTAGTGCCGTGCAACTTTTGTTGGTGCTTTACACCCACCATATACCTTCCTCAAAACAGCCTCATACCTACCTATTATGGCATTTCCATAGCCATTCCGAGATATATTGCCATGCAACTTCCGCCGTTCCGTTTTATTATGACACGCACCATCATTATCATATGCCTTGCATGATCGTAACATATTGTCTGTTTTTTTATGTCATTTGCTACGCTAGATCATTGCACATCCTGGTACACCGCTGAAGGCATTCATATAGAATCATATTTTGTTTTAAGTATCGAGTTGTAATTCTTGAGTTGTAAGTAAATAAAAGTGTGATGATCATCATTATTAGAGCATTGTCCCATGTGAGGAAAGGATGATGGAAGCTATGATTCCCTCACACATTGGGATGAGTCTCCGGACTTTACAAAAAAATAAAAGAGGTCAAAGAATCCCACAAAAAAATTAAAAGAGGCCAAAGAAGCACACCGAAAAAAGAGAAAAGAGAGAAGGAACAATGTTACTATCCTTTTTCCACACATGTGCTTCAAAGTAGCACCATGATCTTCATGATAAAGAGTCTCCTATGTTGTCACTTTCATCTACTAGTGGGGATTTTTCGTTATATAACTTGGCTTGTATATTCCAATGATGGGCTTCCTCAAATTGCCCTAGGTCTTCGTGAGCAAGTGAGTTGGATGCATACACACTTAGTTTCTTTTTGAGCTTTCATAAACTTATAGCTCTAGTGCATCCGTTACATGGCAATCCCTACTCACTCACATTGATATCTATTTATGGGCATCTCATAGCCCGTTGATACGCCAATTGATGTGAGACTATCTCCTCCTTTTTGTCTTCTCCAAAACCACCTTATTCCATTCCACCTATGGTGCTATATCCATGGCTCACGCTCATGTATTGCGTGAAAGTTGAAAAAGGTTGAGAACATCAAAAGTATGAAACAATTGGTTGGCTTGTCATCGGGGTTGTGCATGATTTAATATTTTGTGTGATGAAGATGGAGCATAGCAACACTATATGATTTTGTAGGGATAACTTTCTTTGGCCATGTAATTTTGAGAAGAAATGATTGCTTTATTAGTATGCTTGAAGTTTTATTTTTTATGTCAGTATTAAACTTTTGTTTTGAATCTTATGGATCTGAACATTCATGCCACAATAAAGAAAATTACATGGATAAATATGTTAGGTAGCATTTCACATCAAAAATTCTGTTTTTATCATTTACCTACTCGAGGACGAGTAGGAATTAAGCTTGGGGATGCTTGATACGTCTCCAACGTATCTATAATTTTTTATTGTTCCATGCTATTATATTATCTGTTTTGAATGTTTATTTGCATTCATATGCTATTTTATATTATTTTTTGGCCTAACTTATTAACCTACAGCCCAGTGCCAATTTATGTTTTTTCCTTGTTTTTGAGTTTCGCAGAAAAGGAATATCAAACGGATTCCAAACGGAATAAAAGTTTACGATGATTTTTCTTGGACTAGAAGACACACATAGGACTTGGAAACGAAGTTAGAAGAGTCTCGAGGTGATGGAAAGGGTGCAGGGCCCTCCCCGCCTTGTGGGTCCCTTGGAGCTCCTCTAACCCTATTCTTCGGCCTATAAATTCCCAAATATTCCCAAACCATCAGAAGCGTGCACCAAAATACTTTTCCGTCGCCGTAACTTTCTGTTCCCCTGAGATCCCATCTTGGGGCCTTTTCCGGCATCCTGCCGGAGGGGGGTTCGATCACGGAGGGCATCTACATCAACCCTATTGCCCTTCCGATGAAGCGTGAGTATTTTACCATAGACCTACATGTCCATAGCTAGTAGCTAGATGGCTTCTTCTCTCTCTTTGATTCTCAATACCATGTTGTCCTCGATGTTCTTGTAGATCTATCTGATGTAATCTTATTCTGCGGTGTGTTTGTCGAGATTGATGAATTGTGGATTTATGATCAGCTTATCCATGAATATTATTTGAATCTTCTCTGAATTCTTATATGCATGATTTAATATCTTTGTATTTCTGTTCGAATTATCGGTTTGGTTTGGCCAACTAGATTGGTTTTCTTGCAATGAGAGTGGTGCTTAGTTTTGGGTTGAATCTTGCGTGATTTCACCGAGTGACAAAGTAGGGGTAGCGAGACATGTATTGTATTGTTGCCATCAAGGGTAAAAAGATGGGGTTTTCATCATATTGCTTGAGTTTATCCCTCTACATCATGTCATCTTACTTAAGGCGTTACTCCGTTCTTTATGAACTTAATACTCTAGATGCATGCAGGATAGCAGTCGATGTGTGGAGTAATAGTAGTAGATGCAGGCAGGAGTCGGTCTACTTGACACGGGCGTGATGCCTATATTCATAATCATTGCCTTGGATATCGTCTTAAGTTTGCGCTTTTCTATCCATTACTCGACAGTAATTATTTCACTCACCGTATTATTTGCCTTCAAGAAAGAAGCCTCTAGTGAAATCTATGGCCCCCGGGTCTATTTTCCTTCATATATTTTCAGATCTATATACCAAAAATACCTTGGTGAAATTTATTTACTTTTACGTTTTAGTAATCATTTATATCTATCTCTACCAGATCCCACATTTGCAAGTGATCGTGAAGGGATTGACAACCCCCTTTTCACGTTGGGTGCAAGTGTTTGATTGTTTGTGTAGGTGCATATATTGGGGACTTGCGTGTTTCTCCTACCGGATTGATACCTTGGTTCTTAATTGAGGGAAATATTTATCTCTACTTTGCTGCATCACCCTTTCCTCTTCAAGGAAAAACCAACGCAAGCTCAAGAAGTAGCATCTAGCTTGATAGTTTGACGTCCATGTAGGGATATAGTTACGTAGGTAGTGATGTGGACCCGGATGACAACTTCTGATGCTTTTGGTATATGAATCTTGAATCATGAATCCTTATGTTGCTTATGCCTCCATATATGAATCATGAAATCTTGTTATGTTCCCTTTTGTAGATGAGATGGTATGTGGTGTACTCAGGTAGACGTCCAGGAGCCTATGATTTATGAAAAGCATGCCATGAACAAGTCAATCGTTACACAGAAAGTTGCTACAAAGGGTATGATACTAGAGAGGCAGAGCTGCCTACTCCAACTATTTGCTCCAAGAGGAGAGAAATCGGATACGGTTGGAGTTGGATGAAGAACTTGTTTATCGTAATTCTGGTCTTGCTTAGTGTGATGCTTGTGTGGCCCATGTAACATAATTAGGTCACATTGAGGTTTTAGTGTCTACTTAGGACTTGTTACGATGCTTTTGTCACTACTGGGATTTCACCCCACACAAAGTGCCAGAAATACTCGACGAAGGGCCAAATAAACTCGGCAAAAGTCTTTGCCGAGAATTGTTCTCGACAAAGCGCACTCAGCGTACACCTTTTAGGCAAACATAATTTTGTTGGGAGCCGACTGCCGGGCACTTGGTAAACAGTTTGTCGAGAGTTAAACAGTGCCTCTCGGCAAAATAAAGCATCTTCACGGAAAACCGACGAAGACGGCTGTTTCCACATGGCGCAACTTTTCCGAGAGCCAAGGATTGGCTCTCGGCAAAAACCAATGAGCACAACGCCACCACGTGTTCACCACCTGACAGGCGGGACCCAAGACTAATTTTGAGGCTTGTCTTTGCCGAGAGCCAATCTCGGAAAAACAAACGATATGAAACCGCCACATGTCCGTCACCTGACATGCTGGTCCCACGACCTAAGCCGAGTCCAATTTTTGCCAAGAGCCAAGATCGGCAAAGAGCAGAGCCTATAGAGTCGCCACTTGTCCACCACCTGACAGGCAGGACCCAAGACTAGAGAACGAGTCCACAGTTGCGTGTTACGTGATGCGCGGCTACAAACTTTTACTATTTTGCATGTAATGTGCTCTAGGAACTTGCATGTAATGTCCACGGATATGAACTCGCATGTGATGTGCCGCTACAAACTTTGATTTTGCATGTGATATGGTCTAGGAACTTGTATGAATTAAACCTAGCTATGTGAACATGTTTATGATGTGCTCGACACATTTGTAGGAGCTAGGAGCTCCCATATTCATTTGATATGAGATGTGCTGTTCTGCAGTGAAGTTATAGGAAGAAAATGTATGTATTTATTTTTAATTGCAGGGATTATAGAAAAAACAACTTTACAACAAAAGCAATGGGACATATTTTTACAAAAAAAGGGGTTCCCCGCTTTGTATACAAAGCAACCAACTGAACCATACAGGGATAGGTGCTGGGGCGGAAGCAACACAGTCACGCCCAAAAGAAAAGACAGAGAAAGAGCAAAAGAAACAAATGCCGACAACGGCGAATCAACAAGAACGAAGAAGCCTCGCGATCATTGCGCCCACCGGGATCTTCCACTAGGCTCCAAGACTCCGAAGCGCCGACACCTATCAACACCTCCAAGAAGGATTGCGACAATGACGACGCTGCTGCCAAGGGTTTCCCCCGGTACACGACGAGGCAAGAGGAAGGGTAGCCCCCGACGACCTCCCGGAAGGTCAGGTGGCACCCACGGGCGCCACCGCGCCGGTGTCGGCCAAGCCGACAGGGGTTTCCCCCGATCCCAACCCGCACCTCGGGAGCTCCGGAGCCTGCCACCAAACCAACAACCACCGTGCGCCAACGCGGTCATGAAGCCCCCACGCCGTCTCACCACGGCACCGTGAAGTCAGGACAGCACGGCGAAGAATCAGAGCCGGGACTAGGGCATTAGCACCATCGGCACGCGGGAGGGCCCCACCTCCACCGTCAGCGACGGCAGCCGTCCGGACGCAATAGTAGGAGCACACCAGGCCCGTGGGCCCACAGGCCCGGCCGAGCCCTCGTGGGCCCATAAAGCTCCCGGCTTCGCGCTGCTGCCGGCACGCCATCGGCGGCGCCGCCCCACATCCGAGCCGCTCCTCCTCCACACCGCGCCGCAGACAACGAGGCCACGCCGGGGAACCGGCCCGCTAGAACCCAGATGGGGCCGGGAGGGCCCAGATCTGGGCCGGGGGCGCGGCGCCGGCCACC
Organism: Triticum aestivum; assembly: GCF_018294505.1. NCBI lineage: Eukaryota > Viridiplantae > Streptophyta > Magnoliopsida > Poales > Poaceae > Triticum > Triticum aestivum. Next base: position 415,074,145 of record NC_057796.1, read on the forward strand.
ACACGTCACCACGCCGCCCTGCCGCCAAGGGCAGCACCGCCACCGCGCCCACCGCCGGCGATCGCCGGCGGGTCGCCGGGCCGCCGCCTAGCCGAGCAGCACCGCCGCCGTCACCTGCCCCGGGAAGGAGACGAGCGCACGGGGACAGAAGGGCCCGCCGCCGCCGGCACCACCTGGGCTAGCGCCGGGGGCACCCGCCGACGGCGGCGGGGGAGAACCACCAGATGAGGGGGCCGAGAGGAAGGGGAGGGGCGCACCGCCCCGTCCACCTCCCGGGGAGGTGGCGCAGGGGCGGGAACGGGAGGGGAGCGGGGAAGAGGGGGGCGGGAAGCGTCGGGGCGCGCGCGCCGGTGGCCGGCGGCGGAAACCCTAGCGAGAGCCTAGCGGGAGGGAGCGGGTCGGGAGCAATGGGACATATTTCCGAGAACAACACTCTCGGAAGAGGGGTCACCTGAGCGATAGGATAAACTTTCCCGAGGGCACCTCTCGGCAAAGGTAGCACTCCAGTAGTGCCATTCTTTTCTGAGTGCATGCGCCTCTCATTAAAGGTAGCACCCGAGTAGTGCCATTCTTTTCCGAGAGCATGCCCTATCAGGTGGGCCCCACAGACCTACCTGCTGAAGGAAATATGCCCTAGAGGCAATAATAAAGTTATTATTTATTTCCTTATTTCATGATAAATGTTTATTATTCATGCTAGAATTGTATTAGCCGGAAACATAATACATGTGTGAATACATAGACAAACAGAGTGTCACTAGTATGCCTCTACTTGACTAGCTCATTGATCAAAGATGGTTATGTTTCCTAACCATAGACATGGGTTGTCATTTGATTAACGAGATCACATCATTTGGAGAATGATGTGATTGACTTGACCCATTCTGTTAGCTTAGCACTTGATCATTTAGTGTGTTGCTATTGCTTTCTTCATGACTTATACATGTTCCTATGACTATGAGATTATGCAACTCCCGTTTACCAGAGGAACACCTTGTGTGCTACCAAACGTCACAACGTAACTGGGTGATTATAAAGGTGCTCTACAGGTGTCTCCAAAGGTACTTGTTGGGTTGGCGTATTTCGAGATTAGGATTTGTCACTCCGATTGTCGGAGATGTATCTCTGGGCCCACTCGGTAATGCACATCAATATAAGCGTTGCAAACATTGTAACTAATGAGTTAGTTGCGGGATGATGTATTACGGAACGAGTAAAGAGACTTGCCGGTAACGAGATTGAACTAGGTATTGAGATACCGACGATCGAATCTCGGGCAAGTAACATACTGATGACAAAGGGAACAACATATGTTGTTATGCGGTTTGACCGATAAAGATCTTTGTAGAATATGTAGGAGCCAATATGAGCATCCAGGTTCCGCTATTGGTTATTGACCGGAGACATGTCTCGGTCATGTCTACATAGTTCTCGAACCCGTAGGGTCCGCACGCTTAAAGTTTCGGTGACGATTGTATTATGAGTTTATGTGTTTTGATGTACCGAAGGTAGTTCGGAGCCCCGGATGAGATCGGGGACATGACGAGGAGTCTTGAAATGGTCGAGACGTAAAGATTGATATATTAGATGACTATATTCGGACATCGGAAAGGTTCCGAGTGATTCAGGCATTTTTCGGAGTACCGGAGAGTTACGGGAATTCGCCGGGGAGTATATGGGCCTTATTGCGCTTTAGGGGAAAGAGAGAGGAGAGGCTGCGCGCCCCCCAAGGCCTAGTCTGAATTGGACTAGGTGGAGGGGCTGCGCCCCCTCCTTCCTTGTCTTCTCTTCCCTTTCCTTGACTCCTACTCCTACTACTTGGAAGGGGGGAATCCTACTCCCGGTGGGAATAGGACTCCTCCAGGGCGCGCCATAGGGCCGGCCCTCTTCCCCCTCCTCCACTCCTTTATATACGTGGGCAGGGGGCACCTCATAGACACAACAATTGATCTCTTGATCTCTTAGCCGTGTGCGGTGCCCCCCTCCACCATATTCCACCTCGATCATATCGTAGCGGTGCTTAGGCGAAGCCCTGCGTCGGTAGCATCATCATCACCGTCACCACGCCGTCGTGCTGACGACACTCTCACGTGAAGCTCTGCTGGATCGGAGTTCGCGGGACGTCATCGAGCTGAACGTGTGCTGAACTTGGAGGTGCCGTATGTTTGGTACTTGGATCAGTCAGATCGTGAAGACGTACGACTACATCAACCGCGTTGTACTAACGCTTCCTCTTTTGATCTACGAGGGTACGCTCTCGTTGCTATGCATCACCATGATCCTGTGTGTGCGTACGAATTTTTTTGAAATTACTACGTTCCCCAACACCTGCCAGGTCAAGATATTTCAGTTTATAGTGGGATGTCGAGCGGGACTGCATAGCTCTCCACAAAGAAAATATTTCTGGATTCATAATATTTCTTTTAAAAATTTATCAAATACTAATTTGAAATGTTTCAGTGACAGGAGGGTCCAATAGATCCACCTGTCAGGTCAGAATGTTTCGGTGACAGGTGGGCTACCGGGCAGCCCTGTTTAGCTCTCGGTAAAGACAGGTGCAAGGCACGAAGCTGTCAGATGCATACAGATATGCCACGTGGGATCCCTTTGTCGTGTGATGCTCTCGGTGTCTGTGGCGATTGCTGACTGTGCATTCTTCGCTGTGTCTTATGCTCGGCAACAACATCTCGTTGTCATGTTCTTGTCTTTACCGGTTACTACTCTCGGCGTATATCTGTTTGCCGAGTGCCCATGGTTTGGCCCTCGGTGAAGAGCCAAGCACTCGGGGTATGTTGAAATTCAAGTAGTGTGTTAGTTTTATGAAAAACTTGTGATTTGTTATGATCCTTTTGTTTGTGTGATGTTTGTGGCATTGGCTATGATGTTCGGGTCGAGTACCCTTAGCCGAGCACTCGGGGTTGTTGAAATTCAAGTAGTGTTAGTTTTATGAAAACTTGTGATTTGTTATGATCCTTTTGTTTGTGCGATGTTTGTGGCATTGGCTATGATGTTCGGGTCGAGTACCCTTAGCCGAGAACTACACTCGGCAAAGTCTCTGCCGAGTGGGAAACGGCTTTCGCCAAGTTTTTCTGGCACTCGAAAACTTGGAAATTCCAGTAGTGATATATTCCAGATATCATGTGGCGCCGGTACAAATGTACAGATCATGAGATTTCCATGTCTTCAAACTACCAGTTGGTGGTGGCATTCACTCATTGCACGTAGCCTTTGTTGATTACAACTTGGCACCGCAGTTTGCTCCGTGATTACTAATTAGTAAGTTAGTGAGTAGATTGGTGTCTAGAGAAAATTAGCGAATTCATCTAATATAGTGATGTGCTTCCGTCTGGCTGTCCGTCCGCCTCCATTATACGTACGGTGGCCGCCGGTGTACCTGCCACGGCAAAGATTCCGCAGAGTGCAAACAAGGAACAAGGAACAACTCATTAAACCATACGAATTTTACCTGCTGCTCCGGAGGACAGCCCACCACATGCAGGCGTGGGGACACTCCGGCGCTTATATATTTCCCCGGCGCCAGTCCATCAGCAGCAGCAGCAGCTCAAGCTTCCCCTGATCAACTAGTCACCTAGCCATCGTCGTTTCTTGCATAGCCAAGCAAGAAACAAGCTTCTTGGCTGAGAAGATGGCGTCCAGGGCTCCGACGATGGTGGCGCTGCTGCTCGCGGCGGTGGCGGCGACGTGCGCGCGGGCGCAGCTGCACGACAAGTTCTACAGCGAGTCGTGCCCCAGCGTGGAGGAAGTCGTGAGGAAGGAGATGGTGAGGGCGCTGTCACTGGCGCCCAGCCTCGCCGGGCCGCTCCTCCGGATGCACTTCCACGACTGCTTCGTCAGGGTAAGCTGCATTTGCATGCATCAGTTTCCGTCCGTACCATGTTGTGTGCTGTGGCCTGACCAGTGACCGCCATGAATGCAGGGGTGCGACGGCTCGGTTCTGCTGGACTCGGCCAACAAGACGGCGGAGAAGGACGCGCAGCCGAACCAGACGCTGCGAGGCTTCGGCTTTGTCGAGAGGGTGAAGGCCGCGGTGGAGAAGGCCTGCCCCGACACCGTCTCCTGCGCCGACATCCTCGCCCTCATTGCCAGGGACGCAGTATGGCTGGTGAGTAGAGTACTAGGACATTCTCTTTTGCAAATGACACGGTATATACGTGTGGAAGCCAAATTCTAATGCTGCTCGATCATGGTTTCTCCAGAGCAAGGGTCCATTCTGGACAGTTCCTCTCGGCCGGCGAGACGGCAGCGTGTCCATTTCCAACGAGACTGACGCTCTGCCACCCCCGACCTCCAACTTCACCGTGCTCACCCAGCTCTTCGCCGCCGTGAACCTCGACACAAAGGACCTTGTCGTCTTGTCCGCCGGGCACACCATCGGGACGTCGCACTGCTTTTCCTTCTCCGACCGGCTCTACAACTTCACCGGCATGGAGAACCCCAGCGACATCGACCCCTCGCTGGAGCCGCAGTACATGATGCGGCTAAAAAGCAAGTGTGCCAGCCTCAACGACAACACCACCCTCGTGGAGATGGACCCCGGCAGCTTCAAGACCTTCGACACCGACTACTTCAAGCTGGTGAGCAAGCGGAGGGGCCTCTTCCACTCTGACGGCGCCCTCCTCACCGACCCCTTCACCCGCGCCTACGTCCAGCGCCATGCCACCGGCGCCTTCAAGGACGAGTTCTTCGCAGACTTCGCCGCCTCCATGATCAAGATGGGCAACGCCAACCCGCTCACCGGAAGCCAGGGCGAGATCAGGAAGAAGTGCAGCGTGGTTAACCATTAAACCACCGACGAAGTACAAGGCTGTTTTGATTCGTGACCATCCTTTTTTCCCTGTAAATTACTGTAAGATTGTTATAGCTCCTTACTCTCCCAAATCTTTTTCTTTCATTAATCTATTGTTTCGTTACAACCATGTGAATTTCTTGTTCACACGACAAACACTTTGAAATTGACACATCTGACGTGTTGTGCGTTGTCATCTGGAGATTCATGTCACGCTTACTAGTTCTGTCTAAGTTGTCTTGTTTTATTTTAGGATGTTACATAAATAAAGTTTTGTTGTGTTTTTTGTTTTATCTTAGAGCATCATAATGTTTCGTATGTACTAGTAAAAAGACGAGTTATATTAGACTATTTTAATTTAGTTGCTTTTGGGGCTGGTTGGATAGCATCTATCAACCGCGGCCTCACCAATTTTTTGAGTGTTGGCGTGCATTTAGTCTCTTCTCGTTACGAAGTGTATCTTTGTGTTCCATTGCATACCAGTGAAAACCGAGTGCACAAGCACGAAGAACGATGAATCCAAGGTAGAAAAACATTTCACACATATTCCATGATTTTTATCTACATGTACGTGTTTATGCATACATGTGAAGATAATAAAGAGTTGTAAAAGTCAAAGAAGAGTCATATAGTTGAAGTCAAACAACACCTTGAAGCATTACCGGAGCGATAATCGTAGACACGCGGATTTGTGACCGGCTTTTACAGACTCCTTCCGACTAATCCCCCCCCCCCCCCCTCCCTTGAATTTCAGCCGGGGTGGGGCCCAACCTCCCCCAATATCCAATCCTATTGGGCCCTAATTAATTAGTCTGTAAAGCCCATGAACTAACCCCCGTGGCTCTAGCTGTACTCTTACTCGGATATAAAAGCCACTTTTCCACAGTTGCTCCTGGACCAACAATATATATCACCTTTCATTTTTTTAAGGAAAATATTTCGATCTATTCATCAACTATCAACGTAGTATAAAGAACCACATAAATAAATATTACATTCAGATCCGTCGACCATCTAGCAATGACTACAAGCACTGTGGCTAACCGAAGGCGCGCCGCCGTCATTGCCCCTCACTCGCCGGAGTCGGGCAAATATTTTTGTAGTAGACAGTCAGGAAGTCATCGTGCTAATCCCTACTGGACTAGTGCACTTGAACAGCAACCGCCGCCGATGAAGAGATGCGTAGATTGGAAAAATCTAACCAATGGACAAATGACCGCTGACGAACAAAGACTTGATCCATGTGGATCCACCGAAGACAAACTTTGACCGAATCTCATGAGATTCGCTGGAGATAAACACCCTCCAACGACGGTAGAAGCACCTCCGGAATGGGGCTAGGCGAGGAGAATCATATTCCATCTTCAAAGAGCCGTCGCTGCCGGAATGTCGTGCGTTGTCATCTGGAGATTCATGTCACGCTTACTAGTTCTGTCTAGGTTGTCTTGTTTTATTTTAGGTTGTTACATAAATAATGTTTTGTTGTGTTTTTTGTTTTATCTTAGAGCATTATAATGTTTCATATGTACTAGTAAATAGAAGAGTATAGTCACCCACAAAAGAAAGTATAGTCGAGAGGGGCTTTTTGGCACTCGGGAGCATATGCTTCTGACTTTAAAAATGTGGTTTAAACATATTTTGAAATGTCACAAAATTCTGATAAAAAATCACATATATATCTCAACATTCTACGCGTTCACAAAGTCATTTCATGGAAAACAGACAATTTTTGTGTCACGTGTGAAAAAAAAACAAATTTAGTGTTAAAAAGGACTTTTCACGATACATTTTTTTGTCTTTTCTAACAGGCCTAAAAAAATGCCGGTTCTCCGTGAAGCTTGGCGTGCACAAATAGAATGGCAAGATGTACTTGCCAAATTTTGTTCGGAATTTTTCAGCATTTAAAAAAAAATCCAATGACAGAAGTATATGCTCTCATGTGCCAAAGTGAATTTCCGGTTATAGTCAAACAATTTTTATTTAGTTACTTTCAGGGCTGTTTGGATATATAGCAGCCATCAACCACCTTACCAGTTTTGTGTTTTTTGTTTTATCTCAGAGCATATCATAATGTTTCACATGTACTAGTAAAAAGAAGAGTAATAGTTAGACTATTTTACTTTAGTTACTTTTCAGGCCGGTTGGATAGCAGCCATCAACCGCCTTACCGATTTTTTGAGCGTTGGTGTGCATTTAGTCTCTTCTTGTTAGGAAGTGTATCTTTATGTTCCGTTGTGTATCGAGTGCACAAGAAACGAAGAAAGATGGATCCAAAGTAGAAAAACATCACACATATCCCATGACTTTTATCTATATGTACTTTTTTGTTCGTACATGTGAAGATAACAGACAGTGGAAAAGTCAAAGACGGGTCATATAGACGGGTCATATAGTAGAAGCCAATCAGAACCTTGGCGCATTACTGGAGTATAAAAGCCATTTTCAACCGTGCCCATAGACCAACCATATATATCACCTTTCATTTTTTTTAGGGGAAAAGCTTCCGATCTATTCATTACTGTCAAGGTAGTATAAAGAATAACATAAGAAAAAATGACATCCAAATCCATAGACCACCAACCAACGATTACAAGCACTGTAGCGAGCCGAAAACGTACCGCCGTCCTTGCCCCTCACACACCGGAGGTGGGAAAATCTTGTTGTAGTAGACAATGAGAAGTCGTCGCGCTAATTCCTACTGGACCAGTGCACTAGAACAACATCCGCCGCCGACGAACAAAGACCTGATCCATGTGAATCCACCAAAGACAAACGCCGACCGAATCCCATGAGACAAACCTTCACACGCCCTCCAATGATGGTAGAAGCACCATTGGAACGAGGGCTAGGCAAGGAGAACTGTATTCCATCATCAAAGAGCCGTCGCCGCCTCGCCTCTTTGAGTAGGACACATACCCTAAAAAATTTCAAAAAACGAAGCCCTAAGACTACAAGGTGTCCTTATTTTTTCCTCCTTGCCAAGAGCGATGATGGTTGAAGTAAAAAAAGGTATTTCTAGTCTTTTGTACAAGTCCAAGAGCTTATAAAAATGCCTCGTAGTAGCTTGTAAGGCATCTCATTCTTATGGGAGGGTATTTTCATCTCAAGTGTGGTGTGAAGAGATCTCTCACCTATGCTGGAAAAGGCAGCGCCGAGAAGGCGCTTAGACACCCTTAGGTGTTAGGCAACGACCAAATGCCTCGCCTAGGGCATAAGCGAAACTCTAGGCAGGGGAAGAAAGAAATTAGCCACTCAAGCGAGAAATCATGCCATATTACATAGATTGGTCAAATGGGCCTAGGTTTACTCACTTGTATGATCTAAGTTAATATTGATACACATATATAACCCCAAATATACCTTAATAGCGAATACTATACATCCACCTAGGCTACACTTAGGGTGCTTAAAAACTACCTTGCCTCTCGGTGGAAATTTACATCACGTCTTGTCGATGCAAATAAGAGGTTCTCTATCATAAGATCACATGTTTGGAGTTTTTTTCCTCTCAATGGAGTTCTCGCTCACCCTTCTTGATGGTTTTTTTTTTTTTTTCTCAACAATAAGAGTAGGACTTCCATGTTTTTGTGGAACGAAACTTATATTAAATTTCCGATGTCTAACGTTGTCATTGTATAACCCTTATGTTATTTTTTGACTACTACAACCAGAAGCGCATATATTCCTTTAAAGTTCAATAATTTTCTCATATATGAATTTTTCCTTTAGGACTAACCTACCAGTCACTGCTAAAAATTTCAAATTCATTTTTAGTTAGTTTAAAGAAAACCACAAAATTTGAGAAAATATTCAAAGATTACATATGAAGGAGGAAAGATAGGGAAACATGACAAAACCCAACTTGTGGCAACCACTAGGGAGTCCATGCAACCGACCCATGTGTCCAACCTTGCCGAGTGAGTTCATCATACGACCCACATAGTACTCCCACCCGTGTCTGCTTGTCCGAGGGCATTGCCTTCTCCCCTATATCTCCTTTGCCTATTATTGCAATGTTTTAGGGGTGACTATACACTAAATATTTCTTTGCAAGGGATGGACTAGGATAACAATTTATCCAATCTCCAAAAAGTCTTCCTTTAGATCCAATCTAGATTAGACAGCTTGAATAAATAGATGTATTATGCACTCTCATGATTACACTTGAGTGGTGTCTTTTTCAGGCTACCATTTTGATGTAGTAGCTATGTAGCAACCTCTCTCTCTCTCTCTCTCTCTCTCTCCACGACTTCTCTATGGATTTATACTACCAAATAATATGTCTATTTGGAACTCCCAATTAGAGTAATTTCTCTCTAAATGATTCAGTAGATGACATCTCAATATGGTTGGGATGGTCAAAACAAGCTCCTCGGAACCCTTTTTTCGAAACACAGGGTGAGCGAAGTTGTATACATAATAAATTGGCTCGATCGGATAACTTCTCAACCGAGCCTAACAAACCTTCTAGGAGGTTGGGAAGTTGTTTGAGGACCTCCATGTGGAGCACCCTAAGCTTTTAAGACTATTTTTTGTGAAATTATTTTGATGCCCATGACTACAGAGGCTAATCAATTTCCATTGTACATATTGACATGCCTTCTTAACGTTAACTTCATATTTACAAAGGTGGCGAATGATTGACTCAATGGGGTTGTCGACCAAGTGGTTCAACCCACAAAAACGTCGTTAATGCATGATAGGTTGGGTTGTCTTCCATGAATTTGTTCATGAATTGTACCATGAAAATGGATGGTGTCATTTGAAAGTAGACTTCGATAAGGCATACAAGTGTGAAATTTGTCACCATTACACTAACTCAAACGATGCATGCTTCAGGCCAACAACTCAGAAAGTGATCGGTTTAAGACGTATACCCGTTGATTTGATCAAATATGGCCAAAATCTGGTTGATAGGAAAAAATTCAGTCACGTGACTGACATACAACGTTCCTTTGACCTCTCGTGAACTAACTATGTTTTACATGAATTTATCTGCAAATTGGTTGTTCTTTCTCACAAACCACGCTAACGATGTATGAATGTTTTCTTTGGAAAACTTTACGTTCCCTAGGACTCAAAACCATACCCTTTAGGGTTATCGAGTGTCTCCGTGGCCACAGGAACCTCAAACCAGTTTGTGAAGTAAGATGCCACCAATTTACATATTTTAATGATACATTTGACATTAACCTGTGTAAGATTATGTGGAATATCCTCATTGTATAGATCGATTTTCTTAGGGAAATGAAATCATGATTAGTGTCGGGAATGGTGATGTGATCTCTCCTCAAATATCAGAGTCATGTCTTTAAGTTTGCCTTCAAGTTTTATCTTAGAACTAAATAATTGTTATTTTGTTTTGATCTCAGTAAGAACATTATCTTTGTATCATGTTTAATAAACTATGGTTACCATTATATGTCTCGGAAAAATGAGTGTTCAATTTATTATAAGGATATGTTTTATGGCTTTGCACCTATTATTGGTCAACTTTTCATTTTGGATCCTGAATGTGAATGATGTCTATAACATAGAAGTTAAACATCTTAAGAAGACTAATAATAATACTTACATGTGTCATTGCTGTCTTGGTCACATCGGAAAGAAATGTATGCAAAAGCTTCATAAATATGGAGTATTAACGTCTTTTGATTTTGAATCATTTGGCACATGCGAGGGTTTCTTGATGCGTAAACTAACTAAGACCCCGTTCACGGGTCATCCTTAACCGGGGGGGGGGTTGAATTATTGGAAATAATACATAGTGATATAAGTGGTCCGATGTTCACACTTGCACGCGGTGGATGCTTATACTTTGTAACCTTCGCTGATGATTTTAATAAATATGGTAATATTTACTTAATGAAACATAAGCCCAAGACCTTTTAAAAGTTCAAAGAATTCCAGAACGAAGTTGATAATCATCGTGGCAAGAAGATAAAGTTTCTACGATCATAGCGCAGAGGCAAATATCAAAGTCATGAGTTTAGCAAACATCTAAGTGATCATGGATTTGTTTTGGAATATACTCATCCCGGAACTCCACAAAGGAATGGAGTGTCTAAGAGGTGTAACCAAACCATGTTGACATGGCGAGGCCAATGATGTCTCTTACCGATTTGCCTTTATAATTTTGGGGATATGCTCTCGAAACAGCAACATACACACTAAACAGAGCACCGTCTAAGTCTGTTGAGTTGACACCATATGAGTTATGGAATAGGAAGAGACCCAATTTGTCGCATCTTAATATTTGTGGTTGTGAAACCTTATGTGAAGCGTTTAAAACCAAATAAAATGCCAAATCAGACAAATGTTAATTTGTAGGTTATCCCAAAGAAACTATTGGGTATTGCTTCTACTGCCCATCTAATGACAAATTGTTTCTTGCAAGGGCTGGACACTTTCTTGAGAAACAGTTTCTAGCTAAAGACGTGAGTGGGAAGATAGTATAGCTTGAGGAGATTGCTGAATCTCTGGTGGAAGTAAGCTGGACTAACGAACCGGAAATTGTTTTGGAAGTTGTCCACACAATTGAACCAGAATTTACTACATCAGTTCTACAAAATCTAGTTAAGCATGTAAATGAACCGCATAGGTTAGCAAGAGTTAGCGAACCTGCTGACTTGTTTCATAATGAAATATTCATCTTAGAATAAGGTGAGCCTGCGCACTATAGAGAAGCGATGGAGGCGCCCGGTTCAAAAGAATGGCTTAAAGCCATGAAAAACAAAATGGAGTCCATGTACGAGAATCAAAATTTTGGAACTTGGTAGATCCTCGAGAGGGTGTAAAACACATTCAATATAAATGGATCTTCAAATGAAAAACCGACACGTATGGTAATCCTACTTATCTATAAAGCAAGACTAGTTGTGAAAGGATTTTTGCAAATCGAGGGAGTTGATTATGACGAGACTTTTTTGCTAGTATCCATGTTAAAGTCTGCGGTTATGATGGCAATTGCTGCATATCTCGGTTACAAGATATGGCAGATAGACATCAAAACGACTTTTCTAAATGGAAATCTTAAAGAGGATGTATACATGATGCAACCAGAAGGTTTTTTAGATCCTATGGATGCCGGTAAGGTGTGCAAGCTTCAAAGACCACTTTATGGTTTGAAGCAAGTATCGAGGAGTTGGAATCAACATTTTAATGAAGTGGTTAAAGATTTTGGCTTCATTAAGAACGATGAAGAAGCTTGTGTATACAAGAAGTTTAGTGGGAGCTCTATAGCATTTCTAATCTTATATGTGGATGACATATTATTGATTGGAATGAAGTAAAGTTTCTTAGCACAATAAAAGATTCATTGAAAAGTATGTTTTCAATGAGAGACTTAGGCAAAGCAACTTATATATTGGGCATTAAGATCGATTGAGATAGATGAAGACGTCTAATTGTGCTAAGCCAAAGCACGCACATGGACAAGGTTTTAAAGAGGTTTAAAATGGAGAACACTAAGAAAGGTTTTCTTCCAATGTCACATGGCACAACACTTAGCAAGAATCATTGTGTGCAAATAAGTGGACTCCCATATGCCTCCGCAATTAGTTCTTTCATGTATGCTATGATATGTACAAGACCAGATGTTTATTATGTGCTAAGTGTTAGTAGAAGGTTCCAAAGTGATCCAGGATTGGATCACTGGGCAGCTATTAAAAATATTCTTAAGTACCTCAGAAGGATGAAGGACATTCTTCTTGTCTATGGAGGAGATGAAGAGCTCGTTGTAAGTGGTTACACTAACAACAGCTTCATCACCGATATATATGACTATAAATCTCAACCGGGCTATGTTTTCACTCCTAATGGTGGTGCAGTGGTTTGGAAAAGTTTCAAGCAGAACATTGTTGCAGATTCTACGGTGGAAGTAGAATACATTGCGACTTCAGAAGGTTTGAAGGAGGTAGTTTGGATCAAGAAGTTTATTGAGGAGATTGGTGTGGTCCCAAGTGTGTTGAGTCCAATGGAGCCCTATTGTTATAACAGTGGCGGTGTTACCCAAGCAAAGGAACCAAGGTCCCACATGAAGACTAGGGATGTCGAACGCAGGTATCACATCATCTGACAACACAGAAAGTTTTTGTGAAAGTACTCAAGATTCACAATTTTTTGAATGTGTTAGACCCGATGTCGAAGCCTCTATGATGACCAAAACATGAGTAACATCGAATAGCCATTTGTGTTAGAGACGCTATGTAACTAGATTATTGGCTCTAGGGAAAGTCGAAGTTTGTTGGAAATATGCCCTGGAGGCAATTATATTATATTATTTATTTCTACATTTCTAATTAAGAGTTTATATTCTATGCTATACTTGCCTTGATTCTTGAATATGCGATTCAGAGGAAACGCACATACACTTGTAGAATAATAAACAGTAAAATCCGATTCCTAGTCTTGCCCCTAGGACTAGCTCAAGTGTTGTGTGATAATCATGTTTTCCTGATCATATGTATTTAGTTAAGAGTAACGAGGATACCAGAACAACATTCATAGTATGATGTTACAAGAACGATCATATTGAATTGATCCAACTTGATTGTTATACTTTGACATGTAATCATCACAAGTCTATTGATATAACAAGGAGAGGTAACATATACTTTAGTTCATCGTACCATGGGAGTATCGTACTTTGGGGTTTCTCAAACATCTTCTGTAACGCGGTGATCATAAGGAAAACTTTTAGGTTCATCGAAAAGTGTGACAAGGGACTAGATAGCTCAAGAGTGCGATTTGCACCTCCGATGATGGAGGGATATTCTTAGGCTCGTTCTTCTGCTCGATGGATCGTTCGTGAACTGTTCATGGGACTTCATCAATGATCTACATCAACTCTTCTTACCGTGCAACTCTAAGTTGGTAACGATCCAATCTAAACCTCCAATGCATATTCATAGTGTTCCTGGATTGTGATCATAGGGCGAATTTTTTAGTTTTCTACTATGTTTACCAGCAGATAGTGGGGCGATGGTGTTCTCTCGGGGTTGGCGAGTGCGCGACTTTGCGAGCATGTCGGTGGAGACAGGTTGGCAACTGCATGCCTATGCGAACGAGTGGACATTCGATTCCGGTGGGGTGAACTTGTTTGTTGTGCATGTCGTTCAAGGTCCCCACCCTGGTCTTCGATCCTATGCAAACATTTTGTTGTACCACAACTTTTTGGAGCAAAAGTTTCGCATGCTCAAAATTCTCCTGGCCTGGATGATCGTCTAGGAGTTTGATGTCGTTCACTGCCCCATTGCAACCATAAGGTTTATGGCGGTGGTGTGAAACATTGCCGAATTGGCGGGCGCAACTCCATATATTGCTGCATGCATTGCTCGAGCCCAGGCGACAAGTTTGGTCGCATCTTCGGATAACACACTATGTTCTGCCCTATTCTAGACTAGCCTGATGGAGGCTACGGTTGGGCCTTCCTTTCTAAGAGGCGACTACGCTCCTGTTGCTGGCGCAAGTGCAGGTGCTACATCTTCTTATGACAGGCTTCTAGCTTTTTGGAGGCGTCGTTGGTATTCGGTAGGTGTCATCCGCGTTGCCAGTGCGCCCTCGTAGAAAGCGTCATCTTCAGCATTGGCAATGTTATCAACCATGTACAAGGCAGTTGCCTCCCAAGGCTAGCAAGGTGTTGGTATCAATTCGAGGAAACTTCCATCGCTTTCCTCTTCCTTTGGCTCGTGCTCCTTGAGGACGTCATGGCAAAAGTCCATGGTGGCAATGTAGTGGGAGGCTGGTGGAGTGATGGCATTGTTCTAGGTTGCAGAGATCGAGCTCATCACACTAGTAGAAAACAGGGCTTTGGTCACAGGGCAATATTCACATTAGTCCTGGTTCAGTCACGAACCGGGACTAATGTGAGCATTGGTCCCGGTTCATGCGGCTAAGGCATTAGTCCCGGTTTACCTGAGCCCTTTAGTCCCGGTTTGAGACACGAACCGGGACTAAAGGGTGCGATGCCCATTAGTACCGGTTCGTGGCACCAACCGGTACTAAAGGTTAGATCTTTAGTCCCGGTTCGAGCCACCAACCGGTACTAATGGGGTTTGAGGCATTAGTACCGGTTCATGGCACGAACCGGTACTAAAGGTCCCATTTACAAACTCTACCCCCTGTGGATCGCCTTTTCAGTTTTGTAAAAAGCAAAAGAAAATGATAAAAACTTCAAAAATTAAAATCCTTCCAGATGTAGTTATGTTACTACATGTACTAGTTAGGAAAATTTAAAAACTTAAATTTGGACATGTTTTGCAAAAAGTGTAGGGAAAATGTAAAACGGCTATAACTTTTGCATACGATGTCAGAAAAAAAAGTATAATATATCAAAATGTTCAGCACGAAAATCCGCATCCGATTTTGACGGCCTACGGCCTGTTTGCAAATTTTTAGAATCCTCAAATTCCAAAAGGAAAAAATGTTATGCTCAAATTTCAGGTTTTTTTGAATTTTTGTTAAATCTGGTCAAACTACTTATTCAAGAAGTATTAGTGTTACTAAATAATTATTCAAGAATATTAGTGTTACTAAATAATTATTTCAGTTTTTTGAATTTTGGTCAAATCTGGTCAAACTGTGGTCAAACAATGGTCAAACTAATTATTCAAGAATATTAGTGTTACTAAATAATTATTTCAGTTTTTTTTTGAATTTTGGTCAAATCTGGTCAAACTGTGGTCAAACTATGGTCAAACTACTTATTCAAGAAATATTAGTGTTACTAAATAATTATTTCAGTTTTTTTTTGAATTTTGGTCAAATCTGGTCAAACTGTGGTCAAACAATGGTCAAACTAATTATTCAAGAAATATTAGTGTTACTAAATAATTATTTCAGTTTTTTTGAATTTTGGTCAAATATGGTCAAACTGTGGTCAAACTACTTATTCACGAAATATTAGTGTTATTAAAGAATTATTGTTTTTTAAAACAATAGTTTCAAACTCAAACAGTGAAATGTGTGACTTCATGCTCAAGCTAAATTCCTGAGGGTTAATAGGATTGACATCTTACTATTGTGAGGAAAACAACAAGTGCAGACTTGGAAACGAGGGAGAATAGACCCGGAAGTTAAGCGTGCTCAGGCTGGAGTAGTGAGAGGATGGGTGACCGTCCGGGAAGTTAGATGATTTGGAATGATGAGGGGTGATTAGAGATTAGAGGTTAAATTGAGCAGTGATGAGGGGTGGTGATTAGTGATTAGAGGTTAAAAAAATTCAGAAATTTGAAAAAAAAAATTCAAAAAAAATTTGAAAATAAAATCATAAAATTTCCTTTAGTCCCGGTTGGTGTTACCAACCGGGACTAAAGGTGGAGCTCCAGGCTGCGGCCACGTGGACGGCCTTTAGTCCCGGTTTGTGTAAGAACCGGGACTAAAGGGGGAGGCTTTAGTAACGTCCCTTTAGTCCCGGTTCCAGAACCGGGACTAAAGGCCCTTATAAACCGGGACAAACGGCCCTTTTTCTACTAGTGTCACGCCCGTCGGCAATGTATCTAGATTCTCGAAGAAGAGAATTTGGACTGCTGCGTAAGTGTCGATGGGATTAATCTGGCCACCGAATTTGTGATTAAGTTCATCGCAACAAAGGTGAAGATCTGGCAAGGAGCGAAGACACCACAATTGATGTTTGGATCCAATCTGGATGTCAGCTCTTAGTAGCACGATCCATGTCTGGTGCTATTGTCGATGTAAAATCCCGTAGACCCCTCGATGCCGTGACTAGCCGGAAAGCACAGAGGGGAAACATGATACATACCTAGGTTCAGACCACTCTCTGGAGGCAAAGCCCTACTCCTACTTGTGTTGTACTAGATTGAAGGGGTGTACAAAGTATAATGATGATCTCTAGAATCTTTGGTGTATCAAAGGATTGATTGTAAGGTCCCCTAGCTGCTAGCCTGACCTTGACTTATTAAGGATACTAAGGCCTATGATTACAATAATCCTAGTCGGCTAAGGCGGTTGGACAGTCCTCCTGGATATCTGGCCTTCTTCCCTTGATCGTCAAGATGCTGGTTCCTTCCTTCTAGATGGCCCACATGCCCGATTGATGGACATGGTCGTGCAATAGGCTAAAGGAATTTCGCGCACCACTGGCAGTCCTTTTCTACCATCCGCCACAGTGTGTTGTGCTCGCCACTGCTATTGTCACATGCCGAATTGACTGGATTGCAGCATATTGCACCTCAATTATATCATCATATTGCATTTGATACATAAATGTTGGTTTGAACCATGATCCACATACACGCACCACATTACAATGATGTTAGATTAATGAAAAGTAGTAGTTATAAAGCAAATATAACAAGTGCATTACAATAATTAATAAGCATATATATGCCGTCGCTCATCCCATAATTAATGCTTTGACGAGTTGTTTTGGAGTGAAATGAGTGTCGGCCGATGTTCAACGCGTAGACTGTTAGTAGAAGCCGCACATACTACATGAATTAGTACTTGATGGAATGAATGGGGACCAACGGGCCGCTTGCTCTGGAATTGAAGATTTGGCCTCCCAAAGAGCCCACAACAACCTCAGCGGTTATGGGTATGGTGGTTGGACTCATACCCGGCCAGATCTCAGCCTCTCATCCAGGGTTGCCTCCGTAAGGATGCATGCCGTGAGGTCACTAAACGGCCTCTCTGCAATCTTCCCAATCGCTGGGAGAGAACACTTGGCCATTGGAATACTTCTAACCCAACTAACATCGCCTCCCTGAGGTGCTCTGCCCGATACTTTCCCCACGTCCATAGATAGTGCTCTCCATGTCCGCCGCAGAGACCCCCTCCCACAAATCATCTGGCAGTCCCATCTGTTATTTTTAGCAGACAATAAAATTCAAAATATATACATATGGAAAAGATCACAAGGTTAATATATAAACATATGACATGCGTACATATAAACTAGACATCACAAGGTAACAAGCATTGTGTCATGACATAGTTTAATGGTTTTTGACGGTTTGCTAGACTAGAAAGGAGCATATATATCGCCATGTCGATGTTTCATTTTCATCTTTTGTTCTTCTTGACTCTCTGCCCCACAGTAGAACATCTCCTCATCCCCTACTACATGGCGATTGATGATGTTCATGAGCACCCTCTGAAAGCGCTCGTGCGCTGTCCAAAAGTGAGCTAGCTTAAGTTCCTTCTCATTCTCTTCGGACCATTTCTACAACATTGAATCACTCCTCAACAGTGGTCCTGCGCGCACATAGTCATCCGTCAAGACCTTGGCATAGTAGCCAGCCATGTGCATGGTTTCGCCTTTCGGTTGTTGCCGGCAGTAGAAGCTAGTGTTAAATTTGTACTGTTAATGTGGCATGTTCTTACGGTCGGACTTATGACACTTCAAAAGAGCAGCATTGATAAGTTTCTTCAGATCGGTCCATGGCTTCTTAGGGTCTCTCCTGGAATCGAAGAAATAAGTTCGGCCGTCTCGGGGAACAATTGAACAATGTAAAATTAATAAGATTGAAATCAAAGTACTCACGTGTATATGTGCAAGCATAAAGAAATGAACTTACGTTTCAAAGTAAGGCCAACAGAAATGGATCGACGTTTCGCCAAAACATAGGCACTCATGTTAATACCTGCAAATATAAGCCAACGATACTACAATGGATCCTAGTTAAAAAAGAAAGAAAAATTCGACATGACCTATGCTAAAAAGAGGATATAACGAGTACCAGAAATTCGGCGAAACGGAAATGAATCGACGTTTTGCCAAAACATTGTCGCTGAGGGCCGCCGCAATGACCCTAAACACAACTTTGACCATACCAGAGAGGTGGCTCGCTTGGCGTCCGAAGGCGGCGCGAGGTATCCGATGTTGGCGGAGGAGGGCACAATGGTCGGAGGGGTAGCCATCGCGGAGGAGCTTCGCGGTGGCGGTGGCAGCGAGATGCCTCCAGTGTTGGAGAAGGAGTCCATGCCCGTGGCGGCGAAGAAGGCCGCGACGCAGCATCGACGAAGGGGTTGACAACAACGAGGCGTGTGGCGGCGCCGGCGAGGAGGAGAGGCGGCAACGAGGGGAGCAGCAGCGGCGAGGATGAGAGGCGGCAACGTGGGGCGCGACGCCGAGTCTGGCGAGATTTGGGGGGAAAGGCGCGGGGGGCAGGGGCGGGGGAAAATGCCAAATTTTGAAACCGTTTTTCAGGTGGGGGAAAAGTGAACTACAGCCAGCGTCGTGGGTCTACGTGTGACGGGCACGGCAGGGCACCTACTACACGTAAGTGGACAGCACTGGCGGGCGGCCGACTGGACCGCCACTACTACAAGTGTATAATATGTACTTCCTTCGTGCCTGGTAAGAGTGCTTACCATAATTTAGCAGTGGCAAGCAACAGTCACACTCGCCACTGATGTACAAATAAGCAATGGTGGGCCTTTGTTACTGCTCACCACAATTAGGTTGCATTACGCATCCAGCTCTGAAACGGTCTACC
Organism: Triticum aestivum; assembly: GCF_018294505.1. Lineage (NCBI taxonomy): Eukaryota > Viridiplantae > Streptophyta > Magnoliopsida > Poales > Poaceae > Triticum > Triticum aestivum. The sequence continues at coordinate 415,093,411 of NC_057796.1, forward strand.
AGTGGCGGGCACATATTCCTGCCTGCCACTGCTCTGTTACTAGCAGTGGCGGGTAAGCTTTGGTACCCGTCATTGCTATATTTCCAAATTAGCTGTGGCGGGTGACACGCCTCACCCGTCACAAATTTGTGTTCACCTGTAAGCCATTTTCTATAGTGTATGGTCTTCTTAGGCGACGGTCGATGACAAGATGACTAAGCAATAAGATGCAACCGGGTAATCGGCATGTTTAGGATCTTGCCTCGGCAACTATTTTTCTTGTGTTCTAGAATGTCTGTATGATTGCTATGGCGGGTTTACCTAGACTTTCGTAGGTGTAGGATCTCTAGATTAATATTCGGGTTTAAATATTGAATTTGGTGCAGAATTGCTTGGCTCAAACACCCGGGTGGGGGGGGGGGGGGGGTGCAAATTCATGTCCATTGGTTTTTCGTGAATACAAAATTCCAACCACATGCCAAGCTTGAGACTTATAAAAACTAGATCTCCAAATTTATAAATATCATTTTAACCATGTTTGGAATTTAAACGTCATTATTCAAATTATATCTTGATCAAAACATGATATTTAAATTCTCCTGGTCTTTTGGGCCAGGGCCTCGACAAAGGCATCATATTAGCCTAATTCTTGGCAAGGTTTTTAATCTAAAAAACAAGGCAATTTTGGACGACATGTGTGAAAATTCTATAAAAAAATTACTACCTTTCAATGACTTCTAACATAATTTAAATTTATTTTCAAGTTTGTTTGAATCTGCCTCAAAATTCCGGGGTTACGAGTATTTCAGACCAAACGAATATAGCATCGACTGAGACTTAGCAAAACTGATTCGGGATAGCATGTGGTGCCGGTATAAATATACGGATCATGATATTTCCATATCTTCAACCTACCAGTAGGTGGTGGCATTCATTTGTTGCACGTATCCTTTGTTGATTAGAACTTGGCACCGCAGTTTGCTCCGTGATGGCTAGTTAGTAAGTTAGTGAGCAGATTGCTGTCTAGAGAAAATTAGTTAATTCATCTAATGATGTGCTTCCGTCTGGCTGTCCGCCCGCCTCCATTATACGTACGGTGGCCGCCGGGGTACCTGCCATGGCAAAGATTCCGGAGAGCGCAAACAAGGAACAACTCATTAAACCATGGGCATTTTACCTGCTGCTCTGGAGGACAGCCCACCACATGCAGGCGTGGGGACACTCCGGCGCTATATATTTCCCCGGCGCCAGTCCATCAGCAGCAGCAGCAGCTCAAGCTTCCCCTGATCAACTAGCCACCTAGCCATCGTCGTTTCTTGCATAGCCAAGCAAGAAACAACCTTCTTGGCCGAGAATATGGCGTCCAGGGCTGCGACGATGGTGGCGCTGCTGCTCGCGGCGGTGGCGGCCACGTGCGCGCGGGCGCAGCTGCACGACAAGTTCTACAGCGAGTCGTGCCCCAGCGTGGAGGACGTCGTGAGGAAGGAGATGGTGAGGGCGCTGTCACTGGCGCCCAGCCTCGCCGGGCCGCTCCTCCGGATGCACTTCCACGACTGCTTCGTCAGGGTAAGCTGCATTTGCATGCATCAGTTTCCGTCCGTACCATGTTGTGTGCTGTGGCCTGACCAGTGACCGCCATGAATGCAGGGGTGCGACGGCTCGGTTCTGCTGGACTCGGCCAACAAGACGGCGGAGAAGGACGCGCAGCCGAACCAGACGCTGCGAGGCTTCGGCTTTGTCGAGAGGGTGAAGGCCGCGGTGGAGAAGGCCTGCCCCGACACCGTCTCCTGCGCTGACATCCTCGCCCTCATTGCCAGGGACGGAGTATGGCTGGTGAGTAGAGTACTAGGCCATTCTCTTTTGCAAATGACACGGTATATACGTGTGGAAGCCAAATTCTAATGCTGCTCGATCATGGTTTCTCCAGAGCAAGGGTCCATTCTGGACAGTTCCTCTCGGCCGGCGAGACGGCAGCGTGTCCATTTCCAACGAGACCGACGCTCTGCCACCCCCGACCTCCAACTTCACCGTGCTCACCCAGCTCTTCGCCGCCGTGAACCTCGACGCAAAGGACCTTGTCGTCTTGTCCGCCGGGCACACCATCGGGACGTCGCACTGCTTCTCCTTCTCCGACCGGCTCTACAACTTCACCGGCATGGAGAACCCCAGCGACATCGACCCCACACTGGAGCCGCAGTACATGATGCGGCTAAAGAGCAAGTGTGCCAGCCTCAACGACAACACCACCCTCGTGGAGATGGACCCCGGCAGCTTCAAGACCTTCGACACTGACTACTTCAAGCTGGTGAGCAAGCGGCGGGGCCTCTTCCACTCCGACGGCGCCCTCCTCACCGACCCGTTCACCCGCGCCTACGTCCAGCGCCATGCCACCGGGACCTTCAAGGACGAGTTCTTCGCCGACTTCGCCGCCTCCATGATCAAGATGGGCAACGCCAACCCGCTCACCGGAAGCCAGGGTAAGATCAGGAAGAAGTGCAGCGTGGTCAACCATTAAACCACCGACGAAGTGCAAGGCTGTTTTGATTTGTGAACATCTTTTCCCCCTGTATCTTACTGTAAGATTGTCATAGCTCCTTTCTCTCCCAAATCTTTTTCTTTCGTTAATTTAGGACACCGATAACTGCCACACGTGTGGTGTATCGGGTGGTTGTGCCGCACGCCTCGTGTGGCATGGAGAAGAAACAGCCCACACACCTATGTGTGGGCAAAACAAGTAATGCCCACACACCTCTTTTTTTCCTCCCGGTCCCTCTCACACGCGTGTGTGAGAGTGAAATAGATAACGCCCACAGGCCCCGTACGTCAGACCTCGTACCTCGTGGTCCCGCACGCCCCGTGTGATAGTCACCGCGCGTCCCGCAGTTGCCATGGTCCAGACCCTCGTCCATGTTCGTTTATCTGCAGTTGCCATGTCGCTGAACTTCGGTTGCCATGTCGGACAACTACAGTTGCCATGGTTGCTCAACTGCAGTTGCCATCTAATGTCAAAAGTTTCAGATGCCATTTTTGGCAACTGCGGCTGTTGCCATGTATGGTCTGGTTTACCACTTGGCAGTTGCCATGTATGGTCTGGTTTACCACTAGGCAGTTGTCATGTATGGTCTGGTTTACTACAGTTGCCATGATTTGAAAACCTTAGGAGTTGCCACCTACTAACACTAGGCAGTTGCCGTGTAGTGCTACAAAAAGACATGGCAAAACAACATGTTCGGGTAAAAAAGAGAGTTGTCATCTGCTTAGAAGCACACTAGGGCAGTTGCTGTGTACCCTGCAAAAATACATGGCGACTGACATGTTCGGGTAAAAAAAAAGAGAGAGTTGCCATCTGCTTATAAAGCACACTAGGGCAGCTGCCATGTACAGTGCAAAACACATGGCAAGTGGCAACTTGGGTGTGGGAGATGAGACGGGCGTGTGGGCGAGATGGCAAATGCCCACACACCAGCCCTTGTGCGTGAGTGGAAAGTGGCGTATGAGCGAACTACTGAACGCCCACACACCAGCCCCTCCCGTGTGGTGAAACGACCGTGTGGGCGACCGGGTGAATGCCCACACACCAGCCCAGTCCTACGTGGCACTAAAAACATGCCAAGATTCGTGCGCTAACAAATGGACGCGGATCCACGCGTGTGGGCGAGATGCAAACGCCCACACATGTGAGCGTTAGACTTTTCGTTAATTTATTGTTTTGTTACGACCATGTTAATTCCTTGTACACACGACGAACAATTCAATATTGCCACATCCGACATGCCGTCCGTTGTCACCTGGAGATTCATGTCACGCTTACTAGTTCTGTCTATGTTTGTTTTGTTTTATTTATTGTTACATAATGTTTTGTTGTGTTCTTTGTTTCATCTCAGAGCATATCATAATGTTTCACATGTGCTAGTAAAAGGAAGAGTTATAGTCAGAATATTGTTATTTAGTTACTTTTTGGGCCGTTTTGATAGCAGCCATCAACCGTCTTTCCAACTTTTCAGCATTGAATCTGGGCATTGGCGTGCGTATTGTCTCTTCTTGTTAGGGAGTGTATCCTTATGTTTTGTTCTGTGCCAGTCACCAAGTGCACAGGCACAAAGAATGATGGATCCAAAGTAGAAAAACATTTTCACATATCCCAAGATTTTAATTACGCCTGCGTTTTCTCCAACCTTGCCTCTCACTGAAAATTTATCTCAGCTCTTTCCGAGGAAAGTAAGAGGTTCTCTATCATCAAATCTTGTGTCCGGAGTCTTTCCTCTCAATGAAATTCTCCTTCACCCTTCTCGATGGTTTAGCTTGATATCCTTGACAATAAGAGTAGGACTTTCATATTTTGGTGGAATGGAGCTTATATTAAATTTTTGATGTCTAAAATGGTCATTGTATAGCACTTCTTATGTTGTTTTTTCACTACTACAACAGAAGCACATATATTCCTTTTAAAGTTATTTTTTTCTCATATGATCCACATAGTACCACTAACCGTGGCGGCTCATCCGAGGGCTTTGCCTTCACCCCTATATCTCCTTTGCCTCTTTATTACGATGTTTTAGCGGTGTCTATACACTAAATTTTTCTTTTCATGGGAGAGAAGAGGATAACAATTGCTCTAATCCCTGAAAGGCTTCCTTTAGATCTAGTCTAGATTAGCCAGCTCGAATTAATAGATGTTCCATGCATTTTAATGATTACAGTTGAGTAGTGTAGCAACATCTCTCTCTCTCTCTCTCTCTCTCTCTCTCTCTCTCTCTCTCTCTCTCTCACTCTCCCCGACATCCCTAAACACTTATATTACCAAATAATATGTCTATTTGGAACTCCCAATTAGAGTAATTTCTCTCTAAACAATTCAGTAGATGACATCTCAATAGGTTTTGGATGCTCCAAACATGCTCCTCGCAACCCCTTTTCCTGGACATAGGGTGAGCGAAGTTGTATTCATAATAAAGCACCTGGGCCGACTTCTCAACCGGGTCTATCAAGCATCCTAGAAGGTTGTGGAGTTGTTTGAGGACCTCCATGTTGAGCACCCTAAGCTTTTAAGACTATCTTTTGTGAAATTATTTTACTGCCCATGACTAATGAGGCTAATCCATTTCCATTGCACATATTGACATGCCTTCTTAACGTTAGCTTTATTTTTACAAAGGTGACGAATAATTGACTCAATGGGGTTGTCAACCAAGTGGTTCAGCCCACACAAACGTCGTCAATGCATGGTAGGATTATCCTGGACAGGGTAGGGGTCCTCCATGAATATGTTCGTGAATTGCAGCATGGAAAGGGTTGGTGTTGTTTCCAAGTACACTTCGAGAAGGCATACAAGAGTGAAATGTGTCATTAGCTCCTTAGCTCAGACCGATTGCATGCTTTAGGCCAACAACTTGGAAAGTGATCAGTTTAGGTCGCAAACTCGTTGATTTGATCAAATAAGACCAAAACTGGTTTGAGAGGAAAATAATCGGTCACGTAGCTACCACACAGCGTTCCTTCGATCGATGGCAAACTAACTATTTTTTATAGGAATTTGTTTGAAAATTGCCTAGTTTTCTCACAAACCATGCTAAGGGTGCACCAAGGTTTTTTTAGACCTTGCATTCTTTGGGACTCAAAACCACACCCTTTATCGTTCTCCAACGTCCCGCTGACCACTAGAACATCCGATCAGTTTGTGAAGTAAGACCTACTCTATATACTTTAATGATACCTTTGACATTAACCTTTGTAAGGTTATGTGGAATCTTCTCACTTTATAGATCGATCTCCTTTGCGTTGGATTCACGCGCGACATGGGTTAACATCCGTTCGATCAGTTTTTATCTTGCCCTACAAACCGACTGCATATACTGGGCTGCTCACACCCATGCATTAATGCACCTACCACTCATTTATATATCATCCATCCACATCCCTGTGACTTATTTCTCTCTGTCCGCGAGTTACACATCTTACATTTTCTTATGAAGAGTCTTTTTTATTGATTCAGAATGCGGCATCAAGTGCATACAAACATAATGAATATACATCTGGCCTCCGCATAACTAGGGTGGACACAGCCAATACCAACACACATAAAAACCACAGTGGTAAAGAGAAAAGTCATATAAGACCGAAGTTACGCCTAGACAAAATGAAAAAAAAGCAACGATGATCTATGTCGAGCAGCTGCCACCAAAATCAACGCACATGTGATGCAGGTCATAGATCCACAGACTAGAGACAACGATGCCACCAAAATCCTCCATAAGGGCCACTTTGGCGATCTCACGCCTCCGTCGCAAGTGCAGATCAGTGGTTAATCTGAGCATAGCTACCTGCCACCAGACAATACATTACGAGCCCTCATTGAACCGCCATGACCAAGATCTCCAACCACTAACTTCGTCAATCATCTGGCTCCATGGAACCACCGGCTCATCATCAACACTGTTACCGTGCACCATCTCCACATCACCACACTGCTGAAAGAATCATTGCTACCCACCACCAAGCATCACCTCCATGCCTCAACTACCCAAAGCAGTGCACCTGAGAGACAGGAAAGCCGCACCAGCCAGCACCACACCAACCACGCCACTGCATGCCCTCCACCAACAACTCCCCATGAGGTGCTCCAACTGTAGGGTAACGCAGCAGAAAACAAAAATTTTCCGACCTACGCAACAGCCCAGGACCACTATGGAGACTGCATACATGGTTTGATCTTTTTCGTTACCGACTCGTAGCGCAGCGGGAAGTAGAGTCGATGACGATCGGCGGTGCAGATCCCCGCAGCTAGGATTTACAACCTCCCAAGCGCGAGGATGTTTACCCTCATCTGCTCCTCAGACAGCCTTCAGGGAGGCGGTCGAGCAGCCCCCTCGGACGGTGTCGCGGACAGCCCTTCGGGAGGACCTTCGTAACTCGAACGGTCACTCGGACAGCCCTTTGGGAGGACCTTCGAAACTCGGACGGTCACATGGACAGCCCTTCGGGAGGCACTCACGAACTAAGACCGAAACTACGATCTCTCTACAGAGTTGCACACATACGGTGTCATCTATCCGGCAGGGCTTCGCCGTCCAGAACTAGTTCCTGCCGGAACCCAGACAGCCTTTCGGCTCTACGAAACTATTTCGCGGGGAGGGAGAGAGAAGCCAGATCATTGCATGGCACTTGTATGTGAGAAGGGATGAGGTTTGGGCTGCCCACTCCTCCTCTATTTATAGGAAAGCCAAGGGGTAGGGATGGCTCACAAAAACCCAAAATGCCCATGTAAATGTCACACATGAAGGGCATAATGGGGAGGGAAGTGGAGCTCCATGGAGCCCCACACATTTGGCCGGCCAACCCCCTTGGGGGACCCCCATGAGGAGCATGCTTGGCCCCCAAGCCCTTCTAGAAGCCTTTTGGAAATATCCCAAAAGGTGACTCACCATAAAATATCCCAAAAAGCACTTTCACTATTCACGACGACATTTTTCAGCGTCTGTTCGAACTGAAAATATTTGTGTGGGCTTAGAACATTTCCAGTACCCACCAAAATTATTTTCAACGCGTTCCGAAACAATTCCGGTTTAGTGATTTTCATCTGCGAAAAGCATCTGAAGTGGTTCCGGCAGATCCGGAGCATATCCGTTTATTATCCCGGAAAATTCCAGAAAGCTTCCAGAATGATTCTGGCACCCTCCAAGAATTATCAGGCATGTGCCGAAACCAATTTGACTTTATGGTATCCCCTGAAACAACTTTTCAGTTTCATCGAAACTCATCCGATGACCTCTTTCTGCGGAACCTTTTCCGGTGTCCGAAACTTTTCCGGTGTCCGAAACTTTTTCGGTGATTTTCTCTCAGACTCCTTGTCTAGTATTCAGCAGATAGATGACCCTTAAGCGTGTGACCCTATAGGTTCGGTGAAGTATAGACATGACTGGAACCCTTTCCGATCAATGATCAACATTGGAGCCGTGGACACCCATATTGACCTCTATACCCACACGAATAAAAATTCGAGTGAACCTCCAGTTGCCGTGTGCTATTCCTGTTGCTTCGCGATATGTTACAAATACCCGAGGTGAGACATGTTAGCATTCCCGTGGATCGACAACTTGTGCACTATGCTAGTTACCTCGTTACCGGTATTGTTCTCTTTTCTCGTTATCGTGTTCCGGCATCCCCGTGATCAAATCACAAAGTGTCTGGCCAGACGATGAAGGATACCATAACACCGAGAGGGCCCAGAGATATCTCTCCATCGTCGGAGGAGAAAATCCCAATCTTGAGCTATCAAGTTACTTGACACACTTTTCCATGAACCCGTAAGCCGCCGTAATAGCCACCCATTTACGGATGACGTTTAACAAACCCCAAAGTTCATGAAGCAAGCATGAAGAAACTCGATACTCTCATGGTCTAAGGAATCATGCAAACGTTAACCATCTCTGTGTTATGTACCATTAACTTGTGATGAATGAATCTCATAGCATAACATCAATCCGGGTCGATTCAACACAAATGTTCTCTTAACATTATGCCCTCAAAATTGCTGGCATAGACATGCCCATGATCAGGAAAACAGAACCATCATGCAACGCTTGAGCTAGTCTTAGAGGCCAGACTAGGAATACTTCTTACCGTTTATTATTCCACACGTGCATATGAGTCTTCCTCCGAGCCTCGTGGATATTGCAGACTCGAGAATCATTGCAGTTATAGCATGGAACATAAACATAATTATGAACTCGGAGATAGATAATATCATTTATTATTGCCTCTAGGGCATATCTCCTACACCAACCTGTCAAGTCTATGAAATGATGCATTCAAGTAAACACATGCTCATAGAGGGCATTAACATCGCTAATCTGAGAAGCCGGATCACGGTTTTCACTGGGAGACAAGATCACGAGATTGAAATAGGTGTTAGAGCTCCTCGGTGACGCCTCCTGATACATCCATTTTGCATCATGCTTTTATATCGATATTTCTTGCATTATGGGCTGTTATTACATGTTATGTCACAATACTTATGCCCATTCTCTCTTATTTTACAAGGTTTACATGAAGAGGGAGAATGCCGGCAGCTGGAATTCTGGGCTGGAAAAGGATCAAATATTAGAGACCTATTCTGCACAACTCCAAAAGTCCTGAAACTCCACGGAAGTTATTTTTGGAATTAATAAAAAATACTAAGCGAAATAAGTACCAGAGGGGAGCCACCCACCATCCACGAGGGTGGGGGGCGCACCCTACCCCCTGGGCACGCCCCTGCCTCATGGGCCCCCTGGCAGGCCTCCGGTGCCCATCTTCTACTATATGAAGTCTTTTACCCTGGAAAAAAAAATCAGAAGCAAGCTTTCGGGAAGAAACTCCGCCGCCACGAGGCGGAACCAATCTAGGGCTCCGGCAGAGCTGTTCTGCCGGGGAAACTTCCCTCCGAGAGGGGGAAATCATCGCCATCATCATCACCATCTATCCTCTTAGTGGGAGGGGGTCAATCTCCATCAACATCTTCACCAGCACCATCTCCTCGCAAACCCTAGTTCATCTCTTGTATTCAATCTTTGTCCCAAAACCTCAGATTGGTACCTATGGGTTGCTAGTAGTGTTGATTACTCCTTGTAGTTGATGCTAGTTGGTTTATTCGGTGGGAGATTATATGTTCAGATCCTTAATGCATATTAATACCCCTCTGATTATGAACATGAATGTGATTTGTGAGTAGTTACGTTTGTTCCTGAGGACATGGGAGAAGTCTTGCTATAAGTAGTCATGTGAATTTGGTATCCGTTCGATATTTTGATGAGATGTATATTGTCTTTCCTCTAGTGGTGTTATGTGAACGTCGACTACATGAAACTTCACCATTATTTGAGCCTAGAGGAAGGCATTGGGAAGTAATAAGTAGATGATGGGTTGCTAGAGTGACAGAAGCTTAAACCCTAGTTTATGCGTTGCTTCGTAAGGGCTGATTTGGATCCATATGTTTCATGCTATGGTTAGGTTTACCTTAATACTTCTTTTGTAGTTGCGGATGCTTGCAATAGGGGTTAATCATAAGTGGGTTGCTTGTCCAAGAAAGGGCAGCACCCAAGCACCGGTCCACCCACATAGCAAATTATCAAAGTATCGAACGCGAATCATATGAGCGTGATGAAAACTAGCTTGACGATAATTCCCATGTGTCCTCGGGAGCGCTTTTCTCTATATAAGAGTTTGTCCAGGCTTTTCCTTTGCTACAAAAACGATTGTGCCATCTTGCTGCACCTTGTTTACTTTCATTACTTGTTACCCGTTAAAAATTACCTTATCACAAAACTATCTGTTACCGATAATTTCAGTGCTTGCAGAGAATACCTTACTGAAAACCGCTTGTCATTTCCTTCTGCTCCTCGTTGGGTTCGACACTCTTACTTATCGAAAGGACTACGATAGATCCCCTATACTTGTGGGTCATCAAGACTCTTTTCTGGCGCCGTTGCCGGGGAGTGAAGCGCCTTTGGTAGGTGGAATTTGGTAAGGAAAAATTTATATAGTGTGCTGAAATTTACTGTCACTTGTTACTATGGAAAGTAATCCTCTGAGGGGCTTGTTCGGGGTATCTTCACCCTGACCAGTAGAGCAAAGAGTTGCTCCTCAACCTACTAAACCTACTGAAAATGTTTACTTTGAAATTCCTTTGGGTGTGATAGACAAACTGCTAGCTAATCCTTTTACAGGAGATGGAACATTACATCCCGATTTGCACCTAATCTATGTGGATGAAGTTTGTGGATTATTTAAGCTTGCAAGTATGCCCGAGGATGTTATCAAAAAGAAGGTCTTCCCTTTATCTTTGAAGGGAGAGGCATTGACATGGTTTAGGCTATGTGATGATATGGGATCATGGAACTACAACCGATTGAAATTGGAATTTCATCAGAAGTTTTATCCTATGCATCTTGTTCATCGTGATCGTAATTATATATATAATTTTTGGCCTCGCGAAGGAGAAAGCATCGCTCAAGCTTGGGGGAGGGTTAAGTCAATGTTATATTCATGACCCAATCATGAGCTCTCAAGAGAAATGATTATTCAAAATTTTTATGCTCGGCTTTCTCTCAATAATCACTCCATGCTCGATACTTCTTGTACTGACTCTTTTATGATGAAGACTATTGAATTCAAATGGGATTTATTGGAAAGAATTAAATGCAACTCTGAAGATTGGGATCTCGAAGAAGGTAAGGAGTCAGGTATGGATTTTGATGTTTTCCGTGAATTTAGCACTAAATATGGACTTGACTGTGAGATAGTTGCTTCTTTCTGTGAATCCTTTGCAACTCATGTTGATCTCCCAAAGGAGAAGTTGTTTAAATATAATCCTCCCATTGAAGTAAAAGTAGTTGCACCTATTAAAGTTGAAGAAAAGACTATCACTTATAATGATCCTGTCATTCCTACTGCTTATATTGAGAAACCACCTTTCCCTGTTAGAATAAAGGATCATGCTAAAGCTTCAACTATGGTCAACAAAAGTAACATTAAGACACCCAAACCCCCTGAGCAAATTAAATTTGAACCTAGTATTGCTATGGTTAAAGATCTCTTGGCTGATAATATCGATGGGTATGTTATTTACTTCTGCAATGAAGCTGCTAGAATTGCTAGACCTGATGCTAAAAATAAACATAGACCTGTTGTAGGCATGCCTGTTATCTCTGTTAAAATAGGAGATCATTGCTATCATGGCTTATGTGATATGGGTGCTAGTGCAAGTGCAATACCTCATTCCATATACAAAGAAATTATGCATGATATTGCACCTGTTGAGTTAGAGGAAATTGATGTTACAATTAAGCTTGCCAATAGAGACACTATTTCGCTAGTCGGGATTGTTAGAGATGTTGAAGTCTTGTGTGGGAAAATTAAATATCCTACTGATTTCCTCGTTCTTAGTTCCCCACAAGATAGCTTTTGTCCCATCATATTTGGTAGACCCTTCTTGAATACTGTTAATGCTAGGATAGACTACGAAAAGGATGTTGTTACTATTGGTTTGGGGGATACGTCTCATGAGTTTAACTTTGATAAATTTCGTAGACAACCCCGTGAAGAGGAATTGCCTAGTAAAGATGAAATTATTGGTCTTGCTTCTATTGCCGTGCCTCCTAATGACCCTTTAGAACAATATTTGCTCGACCATGAAAATGATATGTTTATGAATGAAAGAAGGGAAATAGATGAAGTATTTCTTTAAACAGTGACCTATTTTGAAACACAACTTGCCTGTTGAAATCCTAGGGGATCCTCCTGCACCCAAGGGTATCCTGTGTTTGAGCTTAAACCATTACCTGATACTCTTAAATATGCTTATCTTGATGAGAAGAAGATATATCCTGTTATTATTAGTGCTAACCTTTCAAAGCATGAAGAAAAGAAATTATTGAAAACTCTGAAGAAGCACCATGCTGCTATTGGATATACTCTTGATGATCTTAAGGGCATTAGTCCCACTCTAGGCCAACACAATTTTTTTTGGAGAAAGACGCTAAACCACTTGTTGATCACCAATGACGGTTAAATCCTAAGATGAAAGAAGTGGTAAGGAAAGAAATACTAAAGCTTCTGGAGGCAGGTATAATTATCCCGTTGCAGATAGTCAGTGGGTATGTCCTGTCCATTGTGTCCCTAAGAAGGGAGGTATTACTATTGTTCCTAATGATAAAGATGAATTGATCCCACAAAAAATTGTTACAGGTTACAGAATGGAAATTGATTTTGGCAAATTAAATAAAGCTACTAAAAAGGATCATTACCATTTACCTTTTATCGATCAAATGCTAGAAAGATTATCCAAACATACGCATTTTTGCTTTCTAGATTGTTATTCTGGTTTCTCCCAAATACCTGTGTCAAAAGAGGATGAAGAAAAGACCACTTTTACTTGTCCTTTCGGTACCTTTGCTTATAGACGTATGCCTTTTGGTTTATGTAGTGCACCTGCTACCTTTCAAAGATGCATGATGGCTATATTCTCTGATTTTTGTGAAAAGATTGTTGAGGTTTTCATGGATGATTTTCCCGTATATGTAACTTCTTTTGATGATTGCTTGAGCAACCTTGATCGAGTTTTGCAGAGATGTGAAGAAACTAACCTTGTCTTGAATTGGGAGAAGTGCCACTTTATGGTTAATGAAGATATTGTCTTGGGGCATAAAATTTCTGAAAGAGGTATTGAAGTTGACAAAGCTAAAGTTGATGCTATTGAAGAGATGCCGTGTCCCAAGGACATTAAAGTTATAAGAAGTTTCCTTGGTCATGCCGGTTTTTATAGGAGGTTCATTAAGGACTTCTCTAAAATCTCCAGGCCTCTGACTAATCTCTTATGAAAAGATATTCCTTTTATCTTTGATGATGTTTGTGTAGAAGCATTTGAAATAATTAAGAAAGCCTTGATTTTTGCACCTATTGTTCAGCCACCTGATTGGAATTTACCCTTTGAAATTATGTGTGATGCTAGTGATTATGCTGTAGGTGCTGTTCTAGGACAAAGAGTTGATAAGAAATTAAATGTTATCCAATATGCTAGTAAAACTCTAGACAATGCCCAGAGAAATTATGCTACTACTAAAAAAGAATTTTTAGCAGTTGTATTTGCTTGTGATAAGTTCAGACCTTATATTGTTGATTCTAAAGTAAATGATCACATTGATCATGCTGCTATTAAATACCTTATGGACAAGAAAGATGCTAAACCTAGACTTATTAGATGGGTTCTCTTGCTACAAGAATTTGATTTGCATATTATTGATAGAAAGGGAGCTGAGAACCCCGTTGAACATAACTTGTCTAGGTTAGAGAATGTTCTTGATGACCCACTACCTATTGATGATAGCTTTCCTGATGAACAATTAGCTGTCATAAATGCTTCTCGTACTGCTCCATGGTATGTTGATTATGCTAATTACATTGTTGCTAAATTTATACCACCTAGTTTCACATACCAGCAAAAGAAAAAGTCTTTCTATGATTTAAGACATTACTTCTGGGATGACCCACACCTTTATAAAGAAGGAGTAGATGGTGTTATTAGACGTTGTATACCTGAGCATGAATAGGAACAGATCCTACACAAGTGTCACTCCGAAGCTTATGGAGGACACCACGCCAGAGATAGAACTGCGCATAAGGTATTGCAATCCGGTTTTTATTTGCCTACTCTCTTCAAAGATGCCCGTAAGTTTGTCTTATCTTGTGATGAATGTCAAAGAATTGGTAATATTAGTAGACGTCAAGAAATGCATATGAGTTATTCACTTGTTATTCAACCATTTGATGTTTGGGGCTTTGATTATATGTGACCGTTTCCTTCCTCTAATGGGTATACACATATTTTAGTTGCTGTTGATTACGTTACTAAGTGGGTAGAAGCTATTCCAACTAGTAGTGCTGATCATAACACCTCTATTAAGATGCTTAAAGAAGTTATTTTTCCAAGGTTTGGAGTCCCTAGATATTTAATGATTGATGGTGATTCATATTTTATTCATGGTGCTTTTCGTAAAATGCTTGCTTAGTATGATGTTAATCATAGAATTGCATCCCCATATCACCCACAGTGTAGTGGTCAAGTAGAATTGAGTAGTAGAGAGATCAAATTAATTTTGCAAAAGACTGTCAATAGATCTAGAAAGAATTGGTCCAAGAAACTTGATGATGCATTATGGGCCTATAGAACTGCATATAAAAATCCTATGGGTATGTCTCCTTATAAAATGGTTTATGGAAAAGCATGTCACTTACCTCTCGAATTAGAACATAAGACATATTGGGCCATTAAAGAGCTCAACTATGATTTCAAACTTGCCGGTGAGAAGAGGTTATTTGACATTAGCTCACTTGATGATAAATGTTTTGGAGTCGGTTTCTTACCGTACCACATACCTATTCCTTTTCGGAGTCTGAAACGTTCTGGAAAGTGTCCCTTATGTATTCCTCCGGGGTTACGGTTTCAATAACATTGGTTTCAACATTTATAGGATTACCTGAGATATAATGTTTGATTCTTTGACCGTTCACCACCTTAGGATTTGTGCCTTCGGAGTTGTTGATTTTTATGGCACTGGAACGATAGACCTCCTCGATAACGTAAGGACCTTCCCATTTGGAGAGAAGTTTTCCCGCAAAAAATCTTAAACGAGAGTTGTATAGCAATACATAGTCACCTACATTAAACTCACGCTTTTTTATCCTTTTGTCATGCCATCTTTTAAGTTTTTCTTTAAACAACTTGGCATTCTCATAGGCTTGGGTTCTCCATTCATCAAGTGAGCTAATGTCAAATAACCTCTTCTCACCGGCAAGTTTGAAATCATAGTTGAGCTCTTTAATATCCCAATATGCCTTATGTTCTAGTTCAAGAGGTAAGTGACATGCTTTTCCATAAACCATTTTATACGGAGACATTCCCATAGGATTTTTATATGCAGTTCTATAGGCCCAGAATGCATCATCAAGTTTCTTGGACCAATTCTTTTTAGATCTATTAACAGTCTTTTGCAAAATTAGTTTAAGCTATCTATTACTCAATTCTACTTGACCACTAGACTGTGGGTGATAAGGAGATGCAATTCTATGATTAACATCATACTTGGCAAGCATTTTACGGAAAGCACCATGAATAAAATGTGAACCACCATCAGTCATTAAATATCTAGGGACTCCAAACCTCGGAAAAATAACTTCTTTAAGCATCTTAATAGAGGTGTTATGATCAACACTACTAGTTGGAATAGCTTCTACCCACTTAGTAACGTAATCAACAGCAACTAAAATATGAGTATACCCATTAGA
The DNA here is from genome assembly GCF_018294505.1 of Triticum aestivum. NCBI lineage: Eukaryota > Viridiplantae > Streptophyta > Magnoliopsida > Poales > Poaceae > Triticum > Triticum aestivum. Next base: position 415,109,209 of record NC_057796.1, read on the forward strand.
GGAAGGAAACGGTCCCATATAATCAAAGCCCCAACATCAAATGGTTCAATAACAAGTGAAAAATTCATAGGCATTTCTTGACTTTTACTAATATTGCCAATTCTTTGACATTCACCACAAGATAAGACAAACTTACGAGCATCCTTGAAGAGAGTAGGCCAATAAAAACCGGATTGCAATACCTTATGTGCAGTTCTGTCTCCAGCGTGGTGTTCTCCATAAGCCTCAGAGTGACACTTGTGTAGGATCTGTTCCTGTTCATGCTCAGGTACAAAACGCCTAATAACACCATCTACTCCTTCTTTATAAAGATGCGAGTCATCCCAGAAGTAATGTCTTAAATCATAGAAAAACTTTTTCTTTTGTTGGTATGTGAAACTAGGTGGTATAAATTTAGCAACAATGTAATTAGCGTAATCAGCATACCAAGGAGCAGTACGAGAAGCATTTATGACATTTAATTGTTCATCAGGAAAGCTATCATCAATAGGTAGTGGGTCATCAAGAACATTTTCTAACCTAGACAAGTTGTGTGCAACGGGGTTCTCAGCTCCCATTCTATCAATAATATGCAAATCAAATTCTTGTAGCAAGAGAACCCATCTAATAAGTCTAGGTTTAGCATCTTTCTTTTCCATAAGGTATTTAATAGCAGCATGATCCGTGCGAATAGTTACTTTAGAATCAACAATATAAGGTCTGAACTTATCACAAGCAAATACAACTGCTAGAAATTCTTTTTCAGTAGTAGCATAATTTCTCTGATCATTGTCTAGAGTTTTACTAGCATATTGAATAACATTTAATTTCTTATCAACTCTTTGCCCTAGAACAACACCTACAACATAATCGCTAGCATCACACATAATTTCAAAGGGTAAATTCCAATCAGGTGGCTGACCAATAGGTGCAGAAATCAATGCTTTCTTAAGTATTTCAAATGCTTCTACACAATCATCATCAAAGACAAATGGCATATATTTTTGTAATAGATTAGTCAGAGGCCGAGAAATTTTTGAGAAGTTCTTAATGAACCTCCTATAAAATCCAGCGTGACCAAGGAAACTTCTTAGACCTTTGATGTCCTTGGGATATGGCATCTTTTCAATAGCATCAACTTTAGCTTTATCAACTTCAATACCTCTTTCAGAAATTTTATGCCCCAAGACAATACCTTCATTAACCATGACGTGGCACTTTTCCCAATTCAAGACAAGATTAGTTTCTTCACATCTCTGCAAAACTCTATCAAGGTTGCTCAAGCAATCATCTAAAGAGGATCCATAAACGGAGAAATTGTCCATGAAAACCTCACAAATCTTTTCACAAAAGTCAGAGAATATAGCCATCATGCGTCTTTGAAAGGTAGCAGGTGCATTACATAAACCAAAAGGCATACGTCTATAAGCAAAAGTACCGAAAGGGCAAGTAAATGTGGTCTTAGCTTGATCATCAGCTGACACGGGTATTTGAGAGAAACCAGAATAACCATCTAGAAAGCAAAAATGTGTATGTTTGGATAATCTTTCTAGCATTTGATCAATAAAAGGTAAGGGGTAATGATCTTTTTTAGTAGCTTTATTTAATTTGCGGAAATCAATTACCATCCTATATCCTGTAATAATTCTTTGTGGAATCAATTCATCTTTATCAATAGGAACGACAATAATACCTCCCTTCTTAGGGACAGAATGGACATGACTTACCCACTGACTATCAGCAACGGGATAGATTATACCTGCCTCAAGGAGCTTTAGTATTTCCTTTCTTAGCACTTCTTTCATCTTAGGATTCAGGCGTCGTTGGCGATCAATAACTGGTTTGGCATCTTTCTCCAAATTTATTTTGTGTTGACATAGAGTGGGACTAATGCCCTTAAGATCATCAAGAGTATATCCAATAGCAGCACGGTGCTGCTTCAGAGTTTTCAATAATTTTTCTTCCTCCTTCTCTGAAAGGTTAGCACTAATAATAACAGGATATATCTTCTTTTCATCAAGATAAGCATATTTAAGAGTATCAGGTAATGGTTTAAGCTCAAACACGGGATCACCCTTGGGTGGAGGCGGATCCCCTAGGATTTCAACAGGCAAGTTGTGTTTCAGAATAGGTCCCTGTTTAAAGAACACTTCATCTATTTCCCTTCTTTCATTCATAAACATATCATTTTCATGGTCTAGCAAATATTGTTCTAAAGGATCACTAGGAGGTATGACAATAGAAGCAAGACCAATAATTTCATCTTTACTAGGCAATTCCTCTTCACGGTGTTGTCTACGGAATTTAGAGAAATTAAACTCATGAGACATATCACCTAGACCAATAGTAACAACATCTTTTTTGCAGTCTATCTTAGCATTAACAGTGTTTAAGAAGGGTCTACCAAATATAATGGGACAAAAGCTATCTTGTGGGGAACCAAGAACAAGAAAATCAGCAGGATATTTAGTTTTCCCACGCAAGATTTCAACATCTCTAACAATCCCAATTGGTGATATAGAATCTGTATTGGCAAGCTTAATGGTAACATCAATTTCTTCTATCTCAGCGGGTGCAATATCATGCATAATTTCTTTGTATAAGTCAATAGGTATTGCACTAGCACTAGCACCCATATCACACAAGCCATGATAACAATGATCTCCTATTTTAACAGAAATAACAGGCATGCCTACCACAGGTCTATGTTTGTCTTTAGCACAAGGTTTAGCAATTCTAGCAGTTTCATCACAGAAATAAATAACATGCCCCTCAATATTATCAGCCAAGAGATCTTTAACAATAGCAATATTAGGTTCAACTTTAACTTTCTCAGGAGGAGTATAGGTTCTAATATTGCTTTTACGAACCACAGTTGAAGCTTGAGCATGATCCTTTATTCTAACAAGGAAAGGTGGTTTCTCAACATAAGCAGTAGGAACAATAGGATCAATATAAGTGATAGTCTTTTCTTCAAGTTTAATAGGTTCAACTACTTTTACTTCTATGGGAGGATGATATTTAAACCACTTCTCCTTAGGGAGATCAATGTGAGCAGCAAAAGATTCACAAAAAGAAGCTACTATCTCAGAGTCAAGTCCATATTTAGTGCTAAATTTACGGAAAACATCGGTATCCATAAAATATTTAACGCAATCAAAATTAGGTGTTATACCAGACTTCTTACCTTCGTCGAGGTCCAAATCTTCAGAGTTGCATTTAAATCGTTCCAATAATTCCCATTTGAATTCAATAGTCTTCATCATACAGGAACCAGTACAAGAAGTATCGAGCATGGTGCGATTGTTGTGAGTAAGCCGAGCATAAAATTTTTGAATAATCATTTCTCTTGAGAGCTCATGACTGGGGCATGAATATAACATTGACTTAAGACTCCCCCAAGCTTGAGCGATGCTTTCTCCTTCGCGAGGCCAAAAATTATATATATAATTACGATCACGATGAATAAGATGCATAGGATAAAACTTCTGATGAAATTCCAATTTCAATCGTTTATAGTTCCATGATCCCATATCATCACATAGCCTATACCATGTCAATGCATCTCTCTTCAAAGATAAAGGGAAGACCTTCTTCTTGATAACATCATCGGGCATACCTGGAAGCTTAAATAATCCACAAACATCATCCACATATATTAGGTGCTCATCAGGATGTAATATTCCATCTCCTGCAAAAGGATTAGCTAGCAGTTTTTCTATCATACCCGAAGGAATTTCAAAGTAGACATTTTCATTTTCAGTACGTTCAGTAGGTTGAGTAGCAACTCTTTGCTCTACTGGTCGGGGTGAAGATACCCCGAACAAGCCCCTCAGAGGATTACTTTCCATAGTAACAAGTGACAGTAAATTTCAGCACACTATATAAATTTTTCCTTACCAAATTCCACCTACCAAAGACGCTTCACTCCCCGGCAACGGCGTCAGAAAAGAGTCCTGATGACCCACAAGTATAGGGGATCTATCGTAGTCCTTTCGATAAGTAAGAGTGTCGAACCCAACGAGTAGCAGAAGGAAATGATAAGCGGTTTTCAGCAAGGTATTGTGTGCAAGCACTGAAATTATAGGTAATAGATAGTTTTGTGATAGGACTATTTGTAACGAGCAACAAGTAACAAAAGTAAATAAAGTGCAGCAAGATGGCCCAATCCTTTCTGTAGCAAAGGACAAGCCTGGACAAACTCTTATATGAAGGAAAACACTCCCGAGGACACATGGGAATTATCGTCAAGCTAGTTTTCATCACGTTCATATGATTCGCGTTCGGTACTTTGATAATTCGATATGTGGGTGGACCGGTGCTTGGGTGCTGTCCTTACTTGGACAAGCATCCCACTTATGATTAACCCCTATTGCAAGCATCCGCAACTACAAAAGAAGTATTAAGGTAAACCTAACCATAGCATGAAACATATGGATCCAAATCGGCCCCTTACGAAGCAACGCATAAACTAGGGTTTAAGCTTCTGTCACTCTAGCAACCCATCATCTACTTATTACTTCCCAATGCCTTCCTCTAGGCCCAAACAATGGTGAAGTTTCATGTAGTCGACGTTCACATAACACCACTAGAGGAGAGACAACATACATCTCATCAAAATATCGAATGAATACCAAATTCACATGACTACTAATAGCAAGACTTCTCCCATGTCCTCAGGAACAAACGTAACTACTCACAAAGCATATTCATGTTCATAATCAGAGGAGTATTAATATGCATATAGGATCTGAACATATGATCTTCCACCAAATAAACCAACTAGCATCAACTACAAGGAGTAATCAACACTACTAGCAACCTACAGGTACGAATCCCAGACTTAGAGACAAGAATTGGATACAAGAGATGAACAAGGGTTTGAGAGGAGATGGTGCTGGTGAAGATGTTGATGGAGATTGACCCCCTCCCGATAAGAGGATCGTTGGTGATGACGACGGTGATGATTTCCCCCTCCCGGACGGAAGTGTCCCCGGCAGAACAGCTCTGCCGGAGCCCTAGATTGGTTCTGCCAAGGTTCCGCCTCGTGGTGGCGGAGTCTTGTCCCGAAAGATTGCTTATGATTTTTCTTCGGACGAAAGACTTCATATAGCAGAAGATGGGCACCGGAAGGCCACCAGGGGGCCCACGAGGCAGGGGGCACGCCCTGGGGGTAGGGCGCCCCCACCCTCGTGCCAGGGTGTGGGCCCCCTCTGGTATTTCCTTCGCTCAGTATTTTTTATTATTTCCAAAAACAACTTCCGTGGAGTTTCAGGACTTTTGGAGTTGTGCAGAATAGGTCTCTAATATTTTCTCCTTTTCCAACCCAGAATTCCAGCCGCCGGCATTCTCTCTCCTTATGTAAACCTTCTAAAATAAGAGAGAATAGTCATAAGTATTGTGACATAATGTGTAATAACAGCCCATAATGCAATAAATATCGATATAAAAGCATGATGCAAAATGGACGTATCAGTATGGGACATTGGGATTGCTTATATCTTATGTTATTTCATATTGTTAAAGATACGTTGGCGACCCTTATTGAGTGTGCCAAGGAAGATGGTCAAATCACTGGGGCAGTGCCACATCTAGTTTACAATTGTCCATCCTATAATACACTGACGATGCAATCCTATACATGGAACATGACCTTCAAAAGCTAAAAACTTCAAGTTAGTGGTTTTTGTATTTGAGCAACTTTTGGGCCTTAAAATTAACTTCCACAAGAGCTAGTTGGCTTGCTTAGAGGTTTGCCGTGAAGCTAAAGCCTGATATAACAAAAAAATTGTTTGTGAGCATGGCCAGTTCCCCATTCACTATTTGGGGATTCTGATTCATTATCTGAAGCACGAGACTACAGTAACGTGGTAGAGAGAATGGAGAAGCGCATTCTTAGTTGGAAAGGAAAGTTTGTTCCTTTGGGGGATGGTCAGTCCTTATTAACTCCGTGCTTATCATTATGGTCTTGTATATATTGTCTTTCTTCCGAATTCCACTAGGGGTTACGCAAATATTGGAATTTTTCGAGACCAGTTTTTTTTGTAGAGCAGCGGAGAAAGAAGAAGGTGCAGGTTGACAAAGTAATAATTAGTCATCCAAAATAGTAGGGGGGGGTCTGGGAATACAAGATGTTGAGGCCAATAACATTGCACTTCTCCTTAAATGACTGCTTAAGCTCCGTCTTACCAAGGAGGTGTATGACAAGACGTCATGTGAAATAACTACACTCGTTCTAAAACCACCTCTTCGGTTAAATGGAAGACTCTCATTTTTTCGGTGGGCCCGATGAAAATGGAGATTTTTTTCTTCCGCTTTGGAAGCTTCACCATTAAGGACATCTCATAAATTAGATTTTGGGAGGATTAGTGGCTAGGAAGATGTCCCTCTAAAGGACCAATATCTGATTTTGTTTTATATTTTCTATAGCAAACAAGATACCTTTGAGCAAGTCTTCAGTGCCTCACCCACACCATGACTTTTAAGAGGACCTTTCTTGGGCAAAGATGAGGCATGGAACACCCTTCTAACTCGGTTGGAGGTTGTGCCATTGTCACAAGGCAAATACGAGTTTAAATGGAACCTTCATAGAAAATAATATATAGTTTTATTAATTTGACGCGCATGCAAAATTTTAAAGCTTGTAACTATAAGGTAAGGCCCCACAACCTTGATCTTTATTGAAGCACAAAAAGAAAATACAAGGATATACAAAAGGTGATTTCAAGGCCACAGCCCAAAGAGAAAAGAAAAACTTACTTACGGAGAGAACATAAAAACCCAAAATAGAAAATACAACCAAAGTGGGCAAATAGGAAATCCATCTCAACAGAGCATCCTTATATGTAGCCTTGATCCTATGTGTAAGCAGAGAAATATCCTGAGTCAATCCTACTCTCCACCTAGCAAAAGAGGGCCTTTCATAACTGATTATTTTGCCATTCCTTATTATCCAAATATTCCACCAAGCTATGAAGACAACCTAAGGAAAAATGTTTGTCAAATTATTTCATGTCCTTGGAAGCGATCTCATACATATGAGAGTCACTAGTCTAAGAGATCTGCAAAACTCTAGTACTGAAGTTGCACTTGAAGAACAGATGATCTCTATCCTCCCTAGTGTTCATTGTGATATGCCAATTGCCAATTAAAGAGCATGAAAATCAAAAAAATTCCTTCAAAAGTAATTGGTATCTTGGGAGAAGCGTGATTTCAACAACAACAAAAACATTCTTGTAAAGCGTATGTAATTTGTATTGAAGTAGACAATGTTGTTTATTTCAGAGAGACGGAACTATCAAGCACATTTACTTTAATTGCAATTTGCTCGGTCTACATGGTCAATCATCTTTTTTTTGATAAAGGGTGTTTTTAGTAACTCAAAATATAGCATCAAGCGGATATAAAGCATGATGAACAACACACAACCTATGCATAATTAAGATACACATAGCGAAACACCAACAGTCTGACAAACATATCAATTACAACCAACGTATCAGCAACAGTTGAGGCATACATTACCGAGACTGTGCCTATGTCAAAGGAGGTGGTGGCGAGCCGGAGATTACGTTGCCACCCATGTTTGGCAAAAACTTCCCTGGCCACCCCCTCCAACTGCATACACGCTGCCTTGAACAACAGTTAGTACTCCGTTTGTACCTAGTGGGTGTGCCATGGCACACCCAGAGTTTTCAAACATATTTTTTTACCATATAAAAAATAGCTGATTTTCAAGGCCTATCCAAGCCAATTGAAATAGGTCCTAATTGTTGTTAAAGTGTGTGCACCCTACATTTTATTTCTAGGTCCACCACGGGTAGCGTAGACCACATATGAAATGAGTATGTACTTACTAAATCATTTAGTAGCTTCTAATTTGTACCCGGCGCTTAATGTCAAAAACATGGTTGGTCGTTGGCTGCATGGCATTGATATGAAACTTAGGCTGCTCATAATGGGAGTAACTTAGCTAGTATCATAACGTATTTCAAGACAAGTTTGCATTTGTGGCATATATTTAATAAGGAGAGAGGTGTTTGTGGTAACATATTAGAGCATGGTTTATAGTACAGCCAACAACCGGCTGTATGAATTTGTCATGCCAGTTATAGCCAACCTTATAGCCTACCCATACAATAGCTAGTCATACTAGTATACTACATCATTAATATATGACCCGTATGTTCCTCTCATAAAGGGTGTGGGAGCTCATGCTATAGCCGGTTGTAAGTTTGTAACCCGCGTCTCTTCTTTCATCTTCTCTCTCATCCAACTCAACAAAAATATATTATAAGTCTTACTACCCGTCTACATCACTTTATTATACTAGCTCTTATGTTATCATCACATAGCAATTTCTTAAGAAAAGTTGTCTACAAGCTAATAAAAACAACCATCTATGATACTACTTCTATAACATTTTACATTATGAAAGTACTAACATAAACTATTGTCATATGATGACATTAGTCTAAGTTAATCCCCCACTATGACAGAACACCAATAGTAGCGACGAGATGTGTCACCACCAGTGCATGGTAATTTTGCGAGGTAGACGTAATTAGTGTGTGTGTATGTATATTGCCTGGAAAAATCCCAAGTATATATATATATATTCAGGATAGCATGTGGCACCGGTACACATATATGGATGATGAGATTCCCACGTTCGCAAACTACCAGTAGGTGGCATTCACTCTGGCCTTCTTTTGATTAGAACTTGGCAGCGAATTTCGCTCCGTGAGGAATAATTGTTTAATGGGTTGATCTACCGACGTGCTTCTGTCTTGGTCTGGCCGTCCGGCCGCCTCTACATTATACATGCGGTGCGCCGCCGGTGTACCTGCCATGGCAAAGATTCCGCAGAGTGCAAACAAGGAACAACTCATTAAACCATGGGAATTTTACCTGCTGCTCCGGAGGACAGCCCACCACATGCAGGCGTGGGGACACTCCGGCGCTATATATTTCCCCGGCGCCAGTCCATCAGCAGCAGCAGCAGCAGCAGCAGCTCAAGCTTTCCCTGATTAATCAGCCACCTAACTGCCATCATCGTTTCTTGCATAGCCAAGCAAGAAACAAGCTTCTTGGCCGAGAGCCCGAGAATATGGCGTGCAGGGTTGCGACGATGGTGGCGGTGCTGCTCGCCGCGGTGGCGGCGACGTGCGCGCAGGCGCAGCTGCACGACAAGTTCTACAGCGAGTCGTGCCCCAGCGTGGAGGACGTCGTGAGGAAGGAGATGGTGAGGGCGCTGTCACTGGCGCCCAGCCTCGCCGGGCCGCTCCTCCGGATGCACTTCCACGACTGCTTCGTCAGGGTAAGCTGCATTTGCATGCATCAGTATCTGCCCGTACCCCGATGTGTGCTGTGCTATGGCCTGACCAGTGAGCGCCATGAATGCAGGGATGCGACGGCTCGGTTCTGCTGGACTCGGCCAACAAGACGGCGGAGAAGGATGCGCAGCCGAACCAGACGCTGCGAGGCTTCGGCTTTGTCGAGAGGGTGAAGGCCGCGGTGGAGAAGGCCTGCCCCGACACCGTCTCCTGCGCCGACATCCTCGCCCTCATTGCTAGGGACGCAGTATGGCTGGTGAGTAGACTACTAGACCATTTTGCAAATGACACGGTACGTGTGGAAGCCAAATTCTAATGCTGCTCGATCATGGTTTCTCCAGAGCAAGGGTCCATTCTGGACAGTTCCTCTCGGCCGGCGAGACGGCAGCGTGTCCATTTCCAACGAGACCGACGCTCTGCCACCCCCGACCTCCAACTTCACCGTGCTCACCCAGCTCTTCGCCGCCGTGAACCTCGACGCAAAGGACCTTGTCGTCTTGTCCGCCGGGCACACCATCGGGACGTCGCACTGCTTCTCCTTCTCCGACCGGCTCTACAACTTCACCGGCATGGAGAACCCCAGCGACATCGACCCCACTCTGGAGCCGCAGTACATGATGCGGCTAAAGAGTAAGTGTGCCAGCCTCAACGACAACACCACCCTCGTGGAGATGGACCCCGGCAGCTTCAAGACCTTCGACACCGACTACTTCAAGCTGGTGAGCAAGCGGAGGGGCCTCTTCCACTCCGACGGCGCCCTCCTCACCGACCCCTTCACCCGTGCCTACGTCCAGCGCCATGCCACCGGCGCCTTCAAGGACGAGTTCTTCGCCGACTTCGCCGCCTCCATGATCAAGATGGGCAACGCCAACCAGCTCACCGGAAGCCAAGGTGAGATCAGGAAGAAGTGCAGCGTGGTCAACCATTAAACCACCGATGAAGTACAAGGCTGTTTTGACTTGTAACATCCTTTTTCCTTGTAAATTACTGTAAGATTGTTATAGCTCCTTTCTCTCCCAAATCTTTTTCTTTCATTAATTTATTGTTTCGTTACAACCATGTTAGTTCCTTGTACACACACTTTGGTATTGCCACCTCCGACGTGTCGTCCATTGTCATCTGGAGATTATTCATGTCACGGTTACTAGTTTTGTCTAAGTTTGTCTTTGTTTTATTTTAGATTGTTACATAATGTTTTGTTGTGATTTTTGTTTTACCTCAGAGCATATCATAATGTTTCACATGTACAAGTAAAAAGAAGAGTTACTGTCAGATTATCTTTATTTAGTTATTTGGGGCAGGATGGCTAGCAACCATCAAAATTTGCGGCATTGACTGTTGGCACTGCCGTGCATTTGGTCTCTTCTTGTTAGAAAGTTTATCTTTATGTTTAGTTGTGTATCTGCGAACACCAAGTGCACAAGCACGAAGAACGATAGATCCAAGGTACTCCCTCTGTCTAGGTGTATAAGTCATCTAAGGATGTGCATCGCGACCAAGGCAGAAGAAAAAACGAGTGAATTTAGTGTTTATTTGCTAATAAATAGCATTGCATACAATGGACTGACCACTGTATGTCATGTCATTGAAAGCATACATGTCTTACATTTTTTATTGGATGATTCCTTTATTTATGTCAAGAAATAAGAAACGATGTGGAAGTTAATGCACCATGCTTAAGTGTTTTTGGATTATTTGGTTTTCCTAAGATGACTTATACACCCAGACGTGGAGTCATTAAGAAAAAAATTCAGAATTTTATTAATATTTTTACTATTTTTTATGTTACTGTTCATTAGGGTGCATTTGAGCTGATGTCTAGATACTTCGTGTCCTCTTTTCAAGGCGTTTATAGACCTAAGAATACGATGCCTCCTTAATTTTCCTCCTCCACAAGAGCAGTGATGGTCGAAGTAAAAAAAATCCTATAAAAAGTATCCGGTGGTAGCTTGTAAGGCATCTCATTCTTATGGGAGGGGATTTCATATCAAGTGTGGTGTGAAGAGATCTCCTCTTAGTTGTGCTGAAAAAGACGACGCCGAAAGGCGCATAGACACCCTTAGGTGCTAGGCAACGACCAAACGACTCGCCTAGGACATAAGAGAAACTCTAGGCATGCAAAAGAAGAAATTATCTACTCAAATGAGATATCATAATACGTTGCATAGATAGGCCAAACGGGCCTAGGCTATATTCTAAAGGCTAGACATGGTAGTTTACGCATTTATATGCTCTAAATTAATATTGATACACATTATTACCCCAAATACACCCTAATAGCCAAAACTATACATGCACCCAGGCTACGCCTAAGGCGCTTAAGCACCACTTAGGTGCTAGGAGAAGGCCAAACTCCTCGTTTATGCCTAGAGCTTTCTCCAACCTTGCCTCTCGGTGAAAAATTATCTCACCTCTTGTCGATGCAAGAGGTTCTCTATCATATCTTGTTTTCAGAGTTTTTTCTCTCAATGGAATTCTTGTTCACCCTTCTTGATGGTTTTACCTTGATATCCTTTACTAGAAGAGTAGGGCTTCCATGTTTTAGTTGAATAGAGCTTATACTAAATTTGATGTCTAACACGATCTTTGTATACCCCTTCTTATGTTGTTTTTTCACTACTACCACAGAAGTGCATGTATTTCTTTTCAAGTTTAATATTTTTCTCATATATTTAATTGTGTTAAGGGCTAAAATATAGAAAAAAAAATCATTTTTAGGTTGGTTAGAGATCAAAGAGACAAGGAGACAAGATGAGGAACAGGACAAAAGCCAACTCATGACGACCACTAGGGAGTCCATGCAATTGGCCCATGTGTCCAACCTTGTTGTGTGGGTTCATTGCATGACCCACATAGTACCCGCACCCCACCCCCGCCCAACTACGCTTGCTCGTCTGAGGGCTTTTCCTTCACCCCTATATCTCCTTCATCTATTTATTTCAATTTTTAGTGATGGTTGTACACTAAATCTTTATTTGCATGAGATATATGTGGATAACAATAGATCCAATCTCTGAAAAGGCTTTCTCTCGATCCAATCTAGATTAGCCAACTCAAATAAATAGATGTACTATGCACTCTCATGATTACACTTGAGTGGTGTCCTTTTGCGGCTACCATTTTTGCAGTAGTAGCTGTGCAGCTGCTCTCTCTCTCCCCCCATGACTTCCCTAAAGGCATTTACTACCAGATAATATGTCTATTCGGAACTCCCAATTCAAGTACTTCTCTCTAAATGTTTCAATAGAAGAAAATTCATAGGTTTTGGATGCTCGAAATAAGCTCATAACAACCCCTTTTTTTCTAAACACATGGTGAGCGAAGTTGTATTAATTATAAAGCACCTGGCTTGGATGAATTCTCAACCAAATCTATCAAACCTTCTAGGAGTCGTGGAGTTATGTGAAACCCTCCATGTTGATCTCCCTGAGCTTTCAAGACTATTTTTTGTGCAATTGTTTTACTTCCCACGACTAAAGAGGATAATCAATTTCCATTGTACAAATTGACATGCCTTCTTAATGTATTGACCATATGCCTTGATTAGTAACTTGATAGCTTCTTAATTATGTTGTTTCTCTCTCTCATGTGCAGAGTCTAAATCAGAAGTTTAACTCATACTCAAAAATCTGGATATTTTCTGTAATGCAAAAATGTAAGTTTCTGATCAAAGTACTTAAATTTTCAAACACAATAAATAGTTTTATATTTGAAAATCCTATAGAGCACAAATCAACGCATTATCATACCTTACACAATTGTGAATCCTTCAAAAATAGTTCAATTGAAAGTACCATAATTTTACACATCTTAAAGCTGACAAATAAAGTTTATTCAAATCTAAACTCATTCTTTAGTCATATGTTGATACATTGACACTACTAAATAACACATAGTCATACCAATATCAACACAGATGCTCATAAGATATATTAAATATCCAAATTGATGATAAAAAACTTGTGTTGTGGCAAAATACAATCATACCTACAAGCTAACTGTTTCAATTATGCGTCACCTTATCATGTGTGCCTTTAGCTCTTTGCCAAAGTTCCTTATCCACAGTTTCACTTCTCTCACCAAAAGTGCTGATACATATGAGTCAAATTTCCTGCCTAATACAAGTTTCTCGAGGTAAACCTACGAGGAAATAGTGTGGAAGAACAACAAATACAGCTACCTAGGGTTGAATCTTTGGTTACCACCTGCCATCCCAAGACGAAGAAGAATTCTGGTCTGTGATCTGGTTGTCTGGTTGTATTTCTTTTTAGTTTGAGACCAAGGGAGCGGACGGTTTTTATGAGGTAGTGGGCTCCCTGTTAATAAATATCTTATTTGGATATGACCACATCGTAGAACCTTACTATTTCCGCACATTTTGTCACTATCTCTCTCTATACGGAATAGACCTAACTCTTAGCACTACAAGAAATATGTCAACTTGCGACCATCACTATTGGTCACTGAAAGGTCATTGTTTTTCATTTGCGACCTTTTTGTGACAAAAAACAGAAGGTCAAAAGATGGCGGTCGTAAACTGAAATTAACGACCTTCTTCGTGATATGTAAAAGGTCGTTGGTTCTTTGACCAAATTTTTGGTCACTGCAGCCTCCCCAGGCCACGTAGGATCCAGCATGGCAAGCGTACGTGGATAAGAATTAGCCCAGTCCAATTGGGTGTCTATATGGGCCGAGCCTATTAATTCAGCCTTTTTAATATATATTTTTTCTGTTAATTTTCGCTACCTACATGGGCCTGGCCCAGTAATTTGGCCTCTTTTATTTTCTGAAATTTGACATTCAATTTCTTGTTGGGCCACGCCCTTTTACAGTCTAGTATTTTTTTGGCCCAAGGCCTTTTACAGTCCTGTTTTTTTTCGCCTCGGCCTTTTACAGTCTAGTTTTTTTGGCACTCAGCCATTGCCTTTTAATTTAGGACTCATCATTTTCAGTCAATTTCCAGTTCAAATATAGGCTATAAATGCAGAATATTTCTCAATACAGCCAAACTTGGTACATTACAATAATAGTACATAGTATCCAGTTTTCTAATACACAAACGATCAAACAATAACAAGCTCCAATGAGGTACTCTTTGCTGGGTGCGGATTCTAGCTTCTTCATCATGGGACTTGTTGCAGCAGTCAGCACTTGAATGAACAAAGGACATCTACAGGTTATAAACAGAACAATTAGGAACAAAATAAAAACAGAACATTTTGCATTTGGTGCGAAAATGGTTAGAGCAAAGAGGAGCTTCAGCAACAGAGCAAACCAAATCAAATCGAACACAAACCGACATTTACTGTTGCTCCCTTTAATTTTTAGGACTGCATATTCTGAATCTACTAGTACTAGATACCTACTGATTAGTAAATAAAGTTGAGGTATACTAGTAGTGGTGTTGCTCAATTGCCACTGTTCTTATCATATTTACTCCATAACAACTAACATGAACATGCCAATTGATTAAAACCTAAGCCGTGTAAATTTCAAAACAACAACCAAACTTAAGCCATGATGATAGACAATGAGAAAATCAACTAAACTTTAAAGGAGTGCTAACCAAGAACCCTTTAATTAACCCTAGCATTTCATCAACACCCCCAACCAAACAGGAGCATGAGCAGGACAATAGCTACTACCCAGTATAACAGCAAAATGGCGTAATCATACAACTTGTAAGAGATGGACTCAGGGATGGTAAGGAAACATCAGATGAGGGGAGGGGAGGGTGCAGACGCTTGTACTCATTGCCAAGCTGAACGATCAGCTTCGCTATGACAGGTTTGAGGACCCTCGTCGCCACGCTGACGAGAGACGCCTCCATGGTCATGCTAGCTCAGAGCTCAGCCAGTCAACCGTGCGTGGAGCCGTGGAGGTCAGGTTGTTGAATGCACTGACAGTAAATAGCTAGCTCCAAATTGACAACCTGAAAAGAGGATTGGTTAGTACACTGAAAATAGTAAATAGCCAGCTCCGAAGTTAAGGTACTGGCAGAAAACATTATTAGAAGCACAACTAATGATTCATCAAGCAAAAGGAAACATTTCAAAGATACCAGCTGGGCGTCAAATCTAGCAGAAGGAAACATTTCAAAAATACAAGCTGGGCGTCAAATTTGAATGAAGCGATGTAAGTATATCTAGAACCAGAATGGCAGATGCCAGTGAATGGTGGATGCCAAACATAAAGACACATTGGAATATATTTCTAATTTGACCATAAATAGGCATGAATACTAAGCTCTACAGGCACTCCCCAAGAGAAGTACACGCAGTAGGTTTTGTTTTATAGTTATCTACAATACAGTTATCGGTTTGCAACATACTATTTATATCCAGAACCAGAATAGTCACTTGCGTAGGGATGCAACTTTGTGCCGCTTAGAGTACCCTCTCAACCTCCTTAGTTTATCCAAATAAACTAAATTTTTAAAAGTTATGTGACTTCTGAAATTCAGTTCATTTAGTTGAAATAAAGAGGGTCACAGAATACCCTAAAGGGTGCCCATTTGCACTCCTACACTCGAACACACACACACACACACACACACACACACTATGGATACTTTTGAGATTCACATGCACATTCAGTAAATTCAGTGAAATTCAGTAAACATGGAGTACAGAAGAGAGGTTCAGACTTCAGACCCAGGCTGTAGGCGCTGGTGACAGAGATGATCCAGGCTGTAGGATTTGGAGATGAGCTGCAGCAGTGGAGAAAACTTGTAGCCACCGCCACTGCTGCTAGGTAAGCAGGCATGACCCACTAGACAGCCCAGCTGCGGTGTCACAGTAGCAGCAGTAGGTGTTCAATTAGTCAAGCAGCAAGCCACATGATTTGTGCTCTTTTAAAACTTTCTGCTCCGCCTACCTGAACACACTTCACCATTTATGATAACATAAGCAAAGCATGATAGAAAGTAACCACCAATTGAAAAGAACATATACATTGATTTTCTTCAAATTCAAAACTATGCCTTCTAAGCTTGGTAGCTCTTCGTAATCAAAATTCTTGATGACATCTCAATGCACAACAAGGTTGCAGTTAATAACTTCTTATTTATCATGTATTGTCCAAAGTTACATGATGAAAGACATAAAAGAGCAAGACTGTAATTTATAATCCTCGGTTCATTTAGCCAAACTTCAATCCAGTATACTTTGTTCCATTGATAGCTAATGCATTTTTTAAGAATCCTAACTGGCCCTCAATCATCCATTTTACGATGGCATGAAACAGAGCATGGATAGCAGAGGAAGGAGAGGAGTGGTAGTAGCTCACTGTGCTGGTTTGTGTGACCGATGTTGAACAGGACCGCCTCCCCTCCATGGCTTGCAACCACCACGCACCTTTCCTGGTTGGTATGATGAAGTGAAGCCCTTCTACTCTGCTGTAGGGATGAAAACTTCCCCTGCACAAGGATAGGAGAAATATGAATCAACTACACATACCTAGATGAACAGAATCAACATCACTTGCATCCCAAAACTATGTTACTACCTCAGAAACATCAAACAACCCATTTGGTCGAGTGGGAGAAGGGGTTACCTTGAGGAAGTCGGCCATGGTGTGACTGGGAGGGCCAGGCCTCCCGGCGAGGCCGTGGGGAGGTTAGACGGACGGCAAACGCGGCAAAAGGTGAGCGGGTTGGCAATATAGTAGAAGCCCGTGACGCAGCCGCGGAGGCAGACGAGGCCGCGTGATGAGGCGCGGATCCAGCTCGACGACGGCGCGGATCTGGAAGGCCCGCTGTGGCTATGCAGGCTCAACGAGGTGCGGATCCAGCTCGACGAAGCGCGGATCCAGCTCGACGATGGCGCGGATCTGGCGCCATGGGAGAGAGGGAGAGGTACGGCTCGATCTTGTCGGTGGTCGGAGAGCGACGCGGTGATCGCGGAGGCGGGGGAGGAGGCGGCGGTGGCGATGAGGTGGCCGCGGAGCGGGTGGTCGGCGGGGAAGGTGAGGAGCGAGGCGATGAGGAGCAGCTTGAGGTGGGATCTGGCGCCGTAGGTGGCGGCGGCGGTCCGACGGAATGGGTTAGGGTTTGGGCCGCGGGTCGTGGGGGGAGGAGTGGTGTGTGGGGGAGAGGGGGGAGGAGTGGTGTGTGGGGGAGAGGGGAAAGGGGGAGGAGTGGCGTGCAGTGGGTGAGTGGTGTGCGGGGGGAGAGAGGCATTCGGCCACTAACAGGTGGGCCCACGAGGAATTAGGCCCACATGTCAGTGCCCTCAACGACATGTGGTGTACGTGAGGGGAGCTGCTTTCGGGTGGGTGTGGGTGGGAGAGAGGGTGAGGGGTGTGGGCCGTTGGATCTGGCACTATCCGACGGTCTCTAATGCTTGCTCCGCGTGACATGCCTATAGACCAATCATAACGAAGTGCAGGCTTTGATGACGTTATGACCATCTAAAATGGTCATAATTGATTAACAATAGGCGCTACCAACACAGACCACGGCGGCCGGCAAAGCTCCATTGCAGGGTGGGCTCCAACGCAGCACCACGACGCCCGGTGGTAAGTTTTCTTCTCTTTTTATGACAATGTTTGTTAAGTTTCCAAATAATTAGTTGTGTTATTCCTCGAATAACGAAAAATCAATTTTCCATTTTGGAGTGCCCAAAATGAGTTTTTTTGTGAAGGACCTACCATATATTTGTTGCAAAATTGGACAAAATTAATTTTCTAAAATATTAGGCCATATTTAATGCATAATTGACCAAATGGCTCGGTGTCAAAAGATTTGATCCACCTCTCGTGAAAAAGACAAATTTCAGTCGATTCAAGAGGAAGCGGGTCAAATTTGAACTGCAGCTGCCTCATAGTTTGCTATTGATTTTTTCCAAAAATAATTTCTAGGTACATAAGTATCTATTTAATCAGAGAAACACCAAAAGTTTTTCAAGATTCAACCACTAGCTAGGAACGGTCATGCCCGCCGTTTTGACCGCATTTTGAAACGGGCATGAAAATTTAAAAAAAAAACAAAAAATTGGAAAACCTTCGCATTGTGTCATTATATGTGGCCAAGTTACCAGCAAAAATAATAAATTTGTAATATGTCAATTATTTTTAAAAAGCGTTCTCAGAAACGAGCTATCATGTGCGGAGATCAGTGCCTTTCAAGCCAAATGATCAATCTTATGGCCACATTCATGGCATAGTTTGTTCAAATGATCTCATATTGTGCACAAGGGTGCATATTGGAATGTCAAACAATGTTTCCTAAGGGAGTTCTCATTTTCTTTGGACAAAAAATCAATTTTCCATTTTTTGAGTGCCCCAAATGATGATTTTTCGTGAAGAACCTACCAAATAATTGTTGCAAAATTGGATCAAATAATTTTTATAAAATACTAGGCCATATTTAATGCACAATTGACCAAATGGTTGGGTGTAAAAAGTTTTGATCCGCCTCTGGTGAAAAAGACAAATTTCCGCCGTTTCAGTTGGAAGCGGGTCAAATTTGAACTGCGCCTTCCTCATAGTTTGCTATTTATTTTTTCCAAAAATCATTTATAGGTACAAAAGTATCTATTTAATCAGAGAAACACCAAAAAAATTCCAAGATTCAACCACTAGCTAGGAACGGTCATTCTCGCCGTTTTGACCCTATTTTGAAACGAGCATAAAAAATTCAAAAAAAAATTAAAAAATTGGAAAACCTTCGCATTGTGTCATCATATTTGACCAAGTTACCATAAAAAATAATAAACTTGTAATACGGCAATTATTTAAAAAAAGTGTTCTCAGAAATGAGCTATCATGCGTGAAGATTCATGGCTTTCAAGCCAAATGATCAATCATATGGCCACATTCATGGCATAGTTTGTTCAAATGAACTCATATTGTGCACAAGAGTGCATCTTGGAATTCCAAACAATGTTTCCTAAGGGAGTTTTCATTTTCTTTGGACGAAAAATTCATTTTCTATCTTTCGAGTGCGTGCAATGTGGTTTTTTTGGAAGGAACTACCAAATAATTGTTGCAAAAATGGACTAACTAAATTTTATAAAATACTTGGCCATGCTTAATGCACAATTGACAAAATGGTTGGGTGTAAAAAAGTTTTATCCACCTCTGGTGAAAAAGACAAATTTCCGTTGATTCAGTAAGAAGCGGGTAAAATTTGAACTACGGCTGCCTCATAGTTTGCTCTTTATTTTTTCCAAAAATCATTTCTAGGTACATAGGTATCTATTTAATCAGAGAAACACAAAAGGTTTTCCAAGATTCAGCCACTAGCTAGGAACGGTCATTCCCGCCGTTTTGACCGCATTTTGAAACGGGCATAAAAAATTCAAAAGTAGAGATAGAGACTACGAGTTGATCCAGGATGAGCGGAAGACCAAGGGCAACTGCGAGATGATGGTCCACCTACATGTCGAGCAACAAATGTTTTTTGAGGAGCTAGCTAAGAAAGAAGCGCCACCTAAGGAGAGCACTCACTTGGTGCTATTGACTCCACCGACCGCCAGCTCCCACGATGCTTCCTCCTTCATTGGGGGGGGGGTATCCCCACCTACTCCGAATCCATGATGTTCGGCTTCGCTAACTATGACTCGGAGTAGAGCTCTATTCCCTGAGTAGTCTAGTGATACTTCTCCAAGGTATCTATAATTTTTGATTGTTCCACGCTATTATATTACCTATTCTGGATGTTTTATATGCATTAATATGATATATTATATTATTTTTGGGACTAAATTATCAACCTAGAGCCCAGTGCCAGTTTATGTTTTTTCCTTGTTTTTGAGTTTCGCAGAAAGGAATATCAAACGGAGTCCAAACGGAATAAAACTTTACAATGATTTTTCTTAGACCAGAAGACACACGTAGGACATCAAGGGTGTAGAGCACGCCGGGGGGGGGGGGGGGAGCCCCCTGCCTCGTGGGTCCCTGGGAGCTCCTCTAACCCTATTCTGCGGCCTATAAATTCCCAAATATTCCCAAACCATCCGAAGCGTCCACCAATTTACTTTTCCGCCATCATAACCTTCTGTTCCCGTGAGATCCCATCTTGGGGCCTTTTCCGGCATCCTGCCAGAGGGGGGATTCAATCACTGAGGGCATCTACATCAACCCTATTGCCCTTCCGATGAAGCGTGAGTAGTTTACCACAGACCTACGGGTCAATAGTTAGTAGCTAGATGGCTTCTTCTCTTTCTTTTATTCTCAATACCATGTTCTCCTCGATGTTCTTGCAGATCTATCCGATGTAATTTTCCTTTGCGGTGTGTTTGTCGGGATCGATGAATTGTGGATTTATGATCAGCTTATCTATGAATATTATTTGAATCTTCTCTGAATTCTTATATGCATGATTTAATATCTTTGTTTTTCTCTTCGAATTATCGGTTTTGTTTGGCCAACTAGATTGGTTTTTCTTGCAATGGGAGAGCTGCTTAGTTTTGGGTTCAATCTTGCGTGATTTCGCCCAGTGACAAAGTAGGGGTAGCGAACACATATTGTATTGTTGCCATCAAGGGAAGAAAGATGGGGTTTTCATCATATTGCTTGAGTTTATCCCTCTACATCATGTCATCTTACTTAAGGCATTACTCCGTTCTTTATGAACTTAATACTCTAGATGCATGTTGGATAGCTGTCGATGTGTGGAGTAATAGTGGTAGAGGCAGGCAGGAGTCGGTCTACTTGAGACGAACGTGATGCCTATATTCATAATCATTGCCTTGAATATTGTCATAACTTTGCGCTTTTCTATCAATTGCTCGACAGTAATTTGTTCACCCACCGTATTATTTGCCTTCAAGAGAGAAGCCTCTAGTGAAACCTATGGCCCCCGGGTCTATTTACCTTCATGTATGTTTAGATCTATATACCAAAAATACCAAAAATACCTTGCTGCAATTTATTTACTATACGTTTTAGTAATCTTTCATATCTATCTCTATCAGATCTCACCTTTGCAAGTGACCGTGAAGGGATTGACAACCCCTTTTTCGCATTGGGTGCAAGTGTTCGATTGTTTATGTAGGTGCATATATTGGGGACTTGCGTGTTTATCCTACTGGATTGATACCTTGGTTCTTAATTGAGGGAAATACGTATCTCTCCTTTGCTGCATCACTCTTTCCTCTTCAAGGGAAAAACCAACGTAAGCTCAAGAAGTAGCAGGAAGAATTTCTGCGCCATTGCCGAGGAGATCTACATCAAGCCTACCGAGTACCCATTATAAACTCTCATCTCTTGCATTACATTATTTGGCATTTGCCTCTCGTTTCTCTCTCCCCCACTTCTAAAATGTTTTCAGAAAAATACAAAAAGTTTTGCCTTTTTTATTCGCCCTTCTTCCGTTCGTCTTTTCGTTTGCTTTTTGTTTGCTTGTGTGTTAGATTGCTTGCTTTGTCACGATGTCGCAAGAGAATACCAAATTGTGTGACTTTTCCAATACTAATAATAATGATTTTATTAGTACTCCGGTTGCTTCCGCCACTAGTGTGGAATCTTATGAAGTTAATGCCGCTTTGCTGAATCTTGTTATGAAAGATTAATTTTCCGGCCTTCCTAGTGAAGATGCCACATCCCATCTAAATAATTTTGTCGAGTTGTCTGATATGCAAAAGAAGAAAGATGTGGATAATGATATTGTTAAATTCAAGCTATTTCCATTCTCATTGCGAGATCCTGCTAAAACTTGGTTTTCATATTTGTCTAAAATAGTATTGATTCATGGAATAAGTGTAAAGATACTTTTATTTCCAAGTATTTTCCTCCTACTAAGATCATCTCCCTTAGGAACGATATTATGAATTTTAAGCAACTTGATCATGAACATGTTGCACAATCATGGGAGAGGATGAAATTGATGATACGAAATTGCCCTACTCATGGTTTAAATTTGTGGATGATCATACAAAATTTTAATGCCGAATTAAATTTTGCTTCTAGAAATCTTTTAGATTCGGCCGCGGGAGGTACTTTTATGGAAATTACATTAGGAGAAGGTACTAAACTCCTAGATAATATTATGGTTAATTATTCTCAATGGCATACCGAAAGATCTTCTACTAGTAAAAAAGTGCATGCAATTGAAGAGATTAATGTTTTGAGTGGAAAGATGGATGAACTTATGAAATTGTTTGCAAGTAACAGTGCTCCTATTGATCCCAATGATATGCCTTTGTCTACTTTGATTGAGAATAATAACCAATCTATGGATTGAGAATAATAATGAATCTATAGATGTGGATTTTGTAGGTAGGAATAATATTGGTAATAACGCGTATAGAGGTAATTTCAAGCCTAGGCCGTTTCCTAGTAATTCCTCTAATAATTATGGTAATTCCTAGAACAATTCATATGGAAATTATAATAATATGCCCTCTGATATTGAAAACAATATTAAAGAATTTATTAGTTCTCAAAAGAATTTCAATGCTTTGATTGAAGAAAAATTGCTTAAGATTGATGATTTGGCTAGGAACGTGGATAGAATTTCTCTTGAGATTGATTCTTTGAAAATTAGATATATTCCACCCAAGCGTGATATTAATGAATCTCCAAAATTTATGAGAATTTCCATTGATGAGTGCAAATAAAGAACCGCTAAGATCCGTGCTAAGCGAGATTGGTTTATAAAAGCGTGTTCTTCTAGTTTTTATGAAAATAATGATGAAGATCTTAAAGTGATTGATGTGACTCCTATTGAATCTTTGTTTCATAATATAAATATTGATAAATATGGGACTGGAGATGAGTCAACTTTAGTTAAAAGGCATCCCATTGATTTGGAGTTTATAGATCTTGATGCAAATATTGATAAAAGTGGGATTGGAGAGGTCAAAACTTTAAGTAGCGATGAACCCACTCTTTTGGATTTCAAGGATTTTAATTATGATAATTGTTCTTTGATAGATTGTATTTCCTTGTTTCAATCCATGTTAAAATTTCCTCATGCTTATAATCAAAATAAAGCTTTTACTAAACTTATCGTTGATGTTATGATGAAATCTTTTGATGAAAAGCTTGAATTGGAAGTTTCTATTCCTAGAAAACTTTATGATTAGTGGGAACCTACTATAAAGATTAAGATTAAAGATTACGAGTGCCATGCTTTGTGTGATTTGGGTGCTAGCGTTTCCACGATTCCAAAAACTTTATGTGATGTGTTCGTTTTCCGTGAATTTGATGATTGTTCTTTAAATTTGCATCTTGCAGATTCCACTATTAAGAAAACTATGGGAAGAACTAATGTTGTTCTTATTGTTGCAAATAGGAATTATGTGCGCGTAGATTTCATTGTTCTTGATATAGATTGCAATCCTACATGTCCTATTATTTTTGGTAGACCTTTCGTTAGAACTATTGGTGCAACTATTGATATCAAAGATGGAAACATTAGATTTCAATTTCCGTTAAGGAAGCGCATGTAAGATATTCATAGAAACAAAATTAGGTTACCATATGAATCTATTATGAGATCTACTTATTGATTGCATACCAAAGAAGACAATACATAGATATATGATTTATGCCTAGCTAGGGGCATTAAACAATAGCGCTTGTTGGGAGGCAACCCAATTTTATTTTTTGTTCTTGCTTTTTTGGTTCTGTTTTTCAATAATTTTTTCATCTAGCCTATGGTTAGATGTGTTGTTATGTTTTAATTAGTGTTTGAGCCAGGTAAAATCTTTGGGATGGCTTACGGTGATAGTTGATTTGATCTTGCTGAAAACAGAAATTTTGCGCCCAGTAAAATAATTTTAAAAAATCATAGAAGCGTGCTTTTGATCTGATTTTTTTACATAAGCTTGATATAAAAATTTCCTAGGTTTTCCTATTTTTTCAAAATTTGTGGAGTTACAGAAGTATTCGAAGTTTTCAGATTGCTACAGACTGTTCTGTTTTTGACAGATTCTGTTTTCTATGTGTTGTTTGCTTATTTTTATGAATCTATGGGTAGTATCGGGGGGTATAAACCATGGATAAGTTGGAATATAATAGATATTACACCAATATAAATAAAGAATGAGTTCACAACAGTACCAAAAAGTGGTGATTTATTATCTTATACTAAGGGATCTCATGAGTTTTCTATTGAGTTTTGTGTTGTGAAGTTTTCAAGTTTTGGGTAAAGATTTGATGGACTACAGAATAAGGAGTGGCAAGAGCCTAAGATTGGGGATAACCAGGGCACCCCAAGGTAATATTCAAGGACAACCAATCATCTAAGCTTGGGGATGCCCCGGATGTCATCCCCTCTTTCGTCTTCGTCCATCGGTAAATTTACTTGAGGCTATATTTTTATTCACCACATGATATGTGGTTTGCTTGGAGTGTCTTGTATGATATGTGTCTTTTCTTTTTAGTTTGCGACAATCATCCTTGCTATACACACCTTTTGAGAGGGACACACATCACTACAAAAAAACACACATCCGTGACATTTTGGGCCGAACGAAAATCTTTTCTGTCATACTTATGACACTTCTATGACGATAATTGTGACAAAACCCGGTATCATCATAGATGTGGTGGGGTCCTACTTCTTTGACAAAAAATGGGCTTTTCGTCCTGGGTGGGCCGGAGACGCAGCTGCATGATATTCTTTGGGCCGTCCATGACGGAAAAAACCGTGGTAGAAGCGAGGGCGAGGAAAATATCGGGGTGTTCCCGGTTACGGTGGGTGGTCGGGGCCGGGCGATGCACGTTTCTCTCATACACGCATGCGCGTGGGTGCGAGGCGTTGGGCTCTAACTGAACCCGAGCGAGGCGTTGGTCTCTAACTGAACCCTAGCGATTGCACTGCAGGCTACGCGTTACTGAACCCGAGCGATCAATCGATGGCGTTTAACTGAACCCGATCGAGTGATTCCTTCGCTACTGCTGCTAACCGAAGCCGATCGATGGTGCCTTTGGATGAACAGTGAGCGTTGCTGGGGGGTTGGATGAACTGTTCCCGGTGGGGGTGGATGAACAGGACCCCGTGGCGTTGCCTCTGGATGAACAGTGAGCATTGCTGGGGGGTTTGGATGAACAGTTCCCGGTGGGAGTGGATGAACAGGACCCCGATCGTTCCAGGCGGTTGGGGCTGGATGAACAGGACCCCGTGGAGGGCAGGATGAACAAGACCACCCCGGTGAGGGCAGGATGAACATTAGACGGTGGAGGGCTGGATGAACAGTAGCCCGTGGAGGGGTGGTTGAACAAGAGCCCGTGGAGAGGGCTAGTTGAACAGTAGCCGGTGGAGTAGCGCGCGGTGGAGGCTGGATGAACAGGAGCCCGTGGATGAACAGTCGCAGGTGGAGGCTGGAGGAGGTCGATGATGAATGAACAGTAGCCCGTGGAGGCTGGAGGGGGTCGGCGGTGGAGATGAACAGTATCCCGTGGAGTCCCGTTTTGCGGTACGCACACCCCTCCCGATGAACAGGACCCCCGTTTCGACCGTAGCGCTCCAACACAAGTCCGTTTCCTCCATTTTGTGTTATGCCACACCCCTCCCGATCAACAGGACCCCCGTTTCGACCGTAGGAGGTCCGTTTCCTCCGTTTTGCGGTACGCCAGACCCCTCCCAACGAACAGGATCCCGTTTCGAATGTGGCTGGTCGAACACAAGGCCGTTTCCTCCGTTCTGCGGTATGCCAGGCCTCGTTTCCATCGGCTGTTCCGTCCAAGCCAGTTGGCTCCCACGTGTTCCGTTGCCTCCCGATGAACACGACGCATTCCGTTGCCTCCCCATGAACACGACGACGACGCTGTTTCTCCGTTCCGACCCAGCCATGTACACTAGCCCTGGCCGTACGTACGCGCGAGTAGGCGTTCGAGACCCTGCCCGTATGTACGTATGTGGCCGTATTTACTTTCTTACACCCTGGCCGCTGTACGTACGTGTACATGCTACGTGCGCGCCTCTACTACGACACGTGCGCGCCTTTACATCGACCAGTATGTACGTACACGTTCGCGACCAGAATGACAACGCTACGTACGCTTCGACCAGGTGGGTCCCGACTGTCACGCACTTCCTTGCGTGCGAAGATATAGCTGGTGGGTCCCAGCAGTCGGGGAGTGAATCGTTTTTTTTTTGTTTTTGCCCGGACGCACTTCCTTGCGTGTGAAGATGTAGCTGGTGGGGTCCAGCAGTCAGGGGGAAACGTTTTTTTCACGAAATATGGTGGCCCGTCCGGTGGGTCCCCACTGTCAGGTGGAGGAATAATTATTTTGCGCGTAACAAGGAGGCACTTCCTTGCTGCGGCCGTGGACCCAGCTGTCAGCCTCTCCACGTACAGTCCACGTCCGATGGAAGCCGTTCCTTGACCACGTTGACTACGCCGCGCCAAGAGCACCAGGGCGGTGGACGACGACGAGGCCTAGGAAGGGGACGACGCGGAGCCGGGGAAGACGCGGCAGTGGAAGCCCGCGCGGAGAGGAGTACGAGGGTTCACTGGTTCGGCTGCGGTGTGAGGCTGTCGTCGCCATAGGGCCCGGCCAGCGGTTTGAGTAGTAGGGGCGGTGAGGCCTCCGCGGCAGCACAGCCGGCCACGGCAGGCAGGAGCATGCGGCACGACTGGCGCTGCTTTGGGCGGCTGGAGCAAGAAGACCAGAGGTTGAAGAAGCACTACGGCCGTTGGATTGACATCGTACGGTCACTGGAGCTAGAATCGTTCATATTGACTAAGTTGACAAAGCACTCCGTCCCTGTCAACTTAGTAGACCCACAAGTCAGCCTCCCACCAAGGTGGCTCCCAACTAGCACGGGGAGTATTCATTTTTTTGTGCGTAATAAGGAGGCACTTTCGGTGGGTCCGAGCTGACAGTGGGGGGAACGTTTTTTTGTGAAATACGGTGGCCCGTCCGGTGGGTCCCAGCAGTTAGGGGGAAACTTTTTTCGCCAAATACGGTGGCCCGTCCGGTGGGTCCCAGCTGTCAGGTGGAGGAATAATTATTTTCCGCGTAATAAGGAGGCACTTCCTTGCGGCTGCCGTGGACCCAGCTGTCAGCCTCTCCACGAGAGTACTCTTCTGATGGAAGTTGTTCCTTGACCACGTTGACCACGCCGCGCCGAGAGCACCAGGGCGGTGGACGACGGTGAGGCGTAGGAAGGGGACGACGCGGAGCCGGGGAGGACGCGGCAGTGGATGCCCACGCGGAGAGGAGTACGAGGGTTCACTGGTTCGGCTGCGGTGTGAGGCTGCCGTCGCCGCAGAATAACAGGGGGTGTGGGTGAGTAGAGCGATGCCCTGGCCAGCGGTGGGAGTAGTAGGGGGCGGTGAGGCCTGCAAGGGAGGCGGGAGCAGGCGGTCCCGCCGGCGCTGGATTTGGCGGCTGGAGCAAGAAGATCAGAGATTGAAGAAACACGACGGCTGTTGGATTGACATCCAATGGTTACGTCTGCTAGAATCATTTGTTGATGTATATAATAACTAAAAAAAATATTGCATACGCGTCAACTTAATAGGCCCATAAGTCAGACCATTCCCTCTTTTTTTAATAATTTATATATAGCTCATTGCGACTTCTTATGCAATTTATTGCAGTCCGTTTTTTTTGGTTGGCCAAGGCCAATTTCGCATATTTCCGTGGGTTCCAAACTATTTTTAATACCGAAATGTCGAGCCGGATTTGAAGTACTTTTAAGATATATTTAAATTAGGTTAATGCCCAGTGAAATAGGAATATGAAAATGTGAAAAAAATTCAGAAAGTATAACATAATTGCCAAGTTGTCATCTGTTTTTATATTTACAACCCATTTCATATTACTTTCAAGATATGCCGGTGTCTTGAAAGAGTTGCAGCCCATCAGGGCATAGAAAAATAAGTAGGCCTGGATTGGGTATTCTTTAGAAAAAATAAACTGGGCTCATTTTCACAAAGAGAAAATAGCTGGGCTGGTCACATGGTGAACATAAAATATAACCCTGGGCTAGACGGGCCACAGCCCAGTTCAAACCCTGCTCCGTCTCAACAATAACAAAAAAAACTTCTCGAGCTGGTACGTCCCAGGTGTCAGCCGATCTTGTGTTGTTCTCTTGTCTATTGACTATATACGCTCACAATGCCGTGGGTCCCAGATGTCAGGAAAACACTAGGAGGAAGCATTTTATTTTTCCATACGCTGACATGGTGGGCCCTAATGTCATCCTCTCCACGTACTTCTGCCGATTCCTGTTGTTTGTTGACCATGTTGACAATGCGAGAGGGCGGCGCCGCGACGAGCGCACCAAAGCACGCGGAGGACGACGGCGAGGCCTCGGACGTCAGCGTTAACGATTTAGGAGATGCTGGGGCGGCGATGCGTGCGCTGAGGCGCTGCCAGCCGTGGGAGGCGAAAGCAGGCGGCCCTGCCGGCACTGGTTTGGGTTTGGCGGCTGGAGGAAGACAGGACTGCAGAAATACGACATACTATAAAAGCAGCAGGAGTACTTAACAACCTTAACTGAAACCAGCAGGGGCACTTAACAACCATAGCTGAAAGTAGTATGAGTACTTATACAGGTTCAACCGTACAAAGCACGCCTCGAACGTTGCTACTTTCCCTACACTTAACCAAGGGTGAGGCCGCCAAGCCTGAGGACAAGGCCCAGGCGCCACCCCGCGCATCCACAACCTTCTGAAAGCGGCTTCATCTCGCAATGTGGTCAATAAACAGGATATTCGCTTTAGATCCTTGGAAAAGCAGGAACATAATCTTCTGTCCTATTCTCCAAGGTGGATGGGCCTTCATTATTTGAGACCACCCATGAATAAGTATCTTTTCACCTCCAAGGGGAATGGAGTAGGTCGACATAAACATCATGTTGTGACCAAGCGCAAGTCTGACCCGACCATGGTCTGGCATCTGTATAGGAACAATAGAACTGGGCAGTTTCTGTTTCAAGATCACGGCTATAAAACTGTGTATAAGCAATAGTTTATGAACAACATATATAACAGAAAATAGCTCGTACCATAAGTTTCTCAACGCAGTTGGACCTGTTCAACGAGTGCAGCAGTGGCACACATATCCCACGTGGCCTTCCACCATTGAAACGCCCCACAAGGACCTCAAGATGATCAATAAATTGTAGGAACTTGTGGATGTCGTCCCAGTCAACTTTAGTGCCATCAGTAACAGCCGAGTTATTACAGAATAACAAACGAGCAGCCTGCTTAACTCTAAAAAAACTACACGTGTCACCAATTATAAGAAAATATTAGTTAGAAGTAGCATCTTCGTGAGAGATTCGTTGCTACTTCTAAAGTTAAATTGTGATCGGTTAGACAGAATAGGTGGATTAAGAAGTAATCGAGGCAACAAGCAAGAACCAGATACAAAACTAACATGGATGAACAATTGGAACGACGTCGGGGTGGAAGATCGCAGTGAAGATGAGACCAGGTTCTGCTATTTCCATCAACATTCGTGCGCCAACTTTCAGTCCGTAACACTTGAGAAAGTTTATCCAAGTTCGGCCATAAAAAAGCAGCGATCTTCTTGGTTCATGAACCCAACTCGGAACTTATATCCATGGCTTGTCTTCACTGTTACCATTAAACTAATGTATTCAGTTATGGCAAGGCCGAGCATCTTGAGTACATGTGTTCTGGCAGAGCAAGGAATGCACTGCAGGAAAAATAATATGAGAACACAATGTATTCCCTATATCCAAATCTAGAAATACTTTCCTTCTTCACGTCAGTGTTGACCATGGTACTAGTACTATTTATCCAAATATAGCAATCCAAATTTCCAAATTAGTCGACATCATGTTCAAAAAACCCCACCCTCCCGGATAGAAAAGAGGATTCTAGGAACATACTGTGCGCGTTTTAAAATCCCGTGTTAGGATGAGAAGGAACAAGTGTGGCATCTCGCCGAGGGCGCAGAAACATGTAGGGTCCTCGCAATTTGGGCACTGCAAATGAAACACACTAGATTCAGTAGGAAGAAAAATGCATCAACGGCGGCGGCTGCCATCCTAGGAGTACCCGCGGCCATGGGACTTGGATTTATCGGTGATGGATGAAGAATTCGTACCAGGTTCTCCAAGAGGAAACCCTATGCAATTGCCGAGCGGGGGTTTTCTCTGAACAAGCAGACAAGGGAGAAGGGATTCAGGCCGAGTGAAATATTGCCGCTTCGTCCGTCCAGCTTACTGCTAAAGCTGGAAAGGTGGGGGTTTTTGTGATTTGACGGCTCATTGGGCATTAATGCGGCGCTATGACCGGGGTGTGTCTACCGTGTAGTTGTGCATGCTAATTTGGTGCATATGGTATGTGGACCCCATTGCTGGATGCCCCACATATCAGCGCAAGGAAGTAGAAAGACAGGAGTAACTAGTTATTAGACATACATATAATTTTGACACAGAGATATTCCCTCTGTAAAGAAATATAAAGATCTTTTATATCACAACTTTGTACATAAGAAAAATCAAGGGGGATATATATATAACATATATAATTATAAAAAAACGAGTTTTTTTAACACGGTATAGACGAGTTGGTGATGATGGTGTGCCTGTCATCCTGCAATATAGGCCGTCCGATTTATATCTGACGGATAGGAAGGAAACTATGGCAATTTTGCAAAAAGGTACCCACACACCTCTCCGCATTTGCAAATAAGGCCTTCCCTCGTTCATCCTTTTCTCTCACAAGATAAAATACTCATACAAAATGCATCTTGATGTTACGTGCAATGCATGGGCATTATGGGGGTTCAGCTGAGAAATACTCAGACAGGCTCATGGTTCTGGACTTTGGGCCATAGGCCGGTGGGCCTGCATGTTTGGGGGCCCATGTGTTCTACCTCAGCGCTTTTCATATTGCAAGCGGTCGGTACGGTGCTGGTTTTAGATGCTGTCGCAAGGCGAATACACAAAATTGAATAAAGCACAGCAGCTGTTGGAATGAAATCAAACGACAGTTCCTAACCAGCAATCAGAGTTGCAATTCTATCAATGATACTGTCGTACTACTTATACACACAGGACACTTGTTCCACCATGCCAGAGTATTACATCAAAATCTCTTGGCGGATAGATCAGTTCGGCAGTACTGAAGAATTTCAAAGTTAATATGGACCAGCTCTCCTTGCCGAGAAAGTTTGATTTTGACATCATCCCCTACCGCAAGATATGATTTAGATTTGAACCTTGACCATCCTTTAGCATCAATCATCATGCAACCATCCTTTGTACTTACGGTATATTGAGCAGGTTCATTCACACTAAGGCTGCGCATGGTAAGAGAAACTTGGTCGCTGTCGCTCGGATTGTTGAACGACTCCCTCGTTGCTCTAGGAATTCTCTGTTTGCAAACAAGAAGACATACCCAAATAGTTAGATCAACACAGTGAATCATGCGAAACAACATGGAAATAAAAAAGAATGAAACAGTTGGGCGGCCAATGCTTACCAAGAAGGAGGACATGTTGGTTTTTGTAAGGACTTTGGTATATGAAGTGCGAACTGCAGCCCAGTCTGTTGCCGGTGCAACTGCTCGTTCGGTTGCCGCTGCACGGGCCGGAGCAGATGCAAGTGCAAGTGTTGGTGTAGGTGCCGAAGCCGCTGTTGCTGCCGGAGATGGTGCTCCTTGTAGAGCTGGTGCCGGTGTCGGAGCAGGTGCCGGTGTCGATGCCCGATCCTCCGGTAGATCAGCCTGATCCGCTGACGCGGTCAGTGCCCAATCCTCAGCTGGATTAGACTAAGTTGCTGCCGCTGTCAGTGCTAGTGCAACTGCCGATGCTCGATCCGTTGCTGAAGGTGGTACCGATGTGCGAGATAGCAGCGATCGTGTCTGGTCTGCTATGATGAGCTTTCTAACCTTACTAGGCTTCGTGACCGTGATCCAGTTTTTTTCTTCATTTCTTTTAAACGCGAGAAGGACTAATTGTGGCGTTTTTGTTAAACCAAATTGCAGTTCATCATAGGGATTCAGCTTGTACTCAGACAACAGACTGATCCAATTTTTTCCAGTAATATAAGTGATGGACAGTGCCTTCATTACTGACACGACATAAGAAGTGAAACCTGCAAAAATAACCATCGTAGAGCAAACCAAACGGTTTATTCTGTGATGAATGTCACATGGCAAAACCTGCATTGTAAAATTGCAGGAAAAGAAAGAAAATATGACATTAAATCAATAAGATTTAGATAGTAAATCAACAAGATTTACTTGATGTGACACGAGTGAATCCTTACCAGGAAATCACTATGTTGAAGTACTAAACAGAAGATTGATCGTCCAACTATGGGTGGCATGCAGGGGCCCCGCCTACTCCCACAAGCAGGACAGTCCAAAGGTCGTGACACATCGTATGGACCAAACATCCATGGGACTGGAAATCCTGGTGGGTGCGATAAACCCTGCAATGCATACAGATATTGGAGTGTAACCATAATTGATAAACCATCCTCACAAAAAATATGATCTGGATACTTCAAAATATACACACTGAATTGAGTGGACAGACATTAACATAGACCGTTCTCAGGACTGACCACCCACCAAAAGCAGCAGTACTAATAAACAATACAGGATTCACAAACACAAATCAAGTACTGAACAATAGTACTTACTACAGACAAGCAAAGTTGCACTAATTAAACTCTGCAGACTATTTCTTGCCACCGACCTAGGGGATGAACCCCGCATAACTGACTAGGCCATGGACTTCGTGAGAGATGTCTACATGCACCATCACCATCTTGTCAACCTTGGAGAACCTAACAGAGTGGTCTTTCCACTCATAAACATGATCATGAAGACATGCCGCATCAGATTTGTTGGGAAGCTTTACAAGAACCACACCCTTCGTAATCGAAGGCACATCCAGGAAATTGTTGTGGTCAAGTACAGCCTCGAGAACACGCCTGACAACAATGCTACAGGAAAACACTACTTCAGGACACGTGGCAACAAGGACACAGCAGCTGGATAGTTTAGCAGTAGAACTCATCCTCAGGTCTTCCAGTTCACATGGCATGACTTTGAGAACTTCATCTCCACCGCAGACCTGGTTCTAATTCAAACAGAAACCATATTTTATTACTACCTCCATTCAGAAATATAAGATGATTTTCGATATTATACTCCATATATGACTACATATACGCACAGAAATGAGTGAACAAAGACACTAGAACATGTCTTCAAAGGCATGAGAGCAGAGGGATTACTTGCAATATCCATAACACAAGTTACTGATGCAAATATACCCTCTTTAAAGGTAGCATTGATGTTCATAAAGTACTCCCTCCGTCCCAAAATTCTTGTCTTAGATTTGTCTAGATACAGATGTATCAAGTCACATTTTAGTATTAGATACATCCGTATCTAGACAAATCTAAGACAAGAAATTTGGGACAGAGGGAGTAGTTGAAAGTAATCTATAAGAAATCAGTGTCAACCTCTCGCATGTTTTGTTCAAAAGAGGAATTTAGAACCATCATTTGGCACACAAAAATCACATGCAAGATCACCCAGAAAGTTGTACTACTAGTACTAGTACTGCGTGTTAGATGAAAAAACACGATCAAGATCGAGAAAAAGATCGTCAAGAAGAGATATTACCTGGACTTGCTTAATGAGGGATCCCGGAGAGGGGGGCTTGGACAGGGCGATGGCTTTGAGCTTGTCTGCGGTAGTCTCGGCGGGGTGCTTGCGCTTCTTCGTACCATGAGCCTCGACGGTTTTGGCCACAACCATAGACATCACTTCGGCCGGTGCTCCAGTGTCCATCAAGAAACTATCAAATAGAAATAAAAGAAAAAAACCATAATCACAAACCCAAAAGAAGAAAAGAGAGGGAGTTATAGGATCAGTCTCGGGGTTGCAAGACTGGGCCTTGGCCAGAATCAACACCATTGATGCGCTCACCTTTACTTCTTTGGGAGAGAGGAACAATGGCAGAAGCAGGTCGGGGTTTTCTTGAAGAAACGAGGAACAAGATGAGGGAGAAGCGAGGGTTGGGTAGAGAGGAAGCTGAGAGAGAAGAGTGAAATGATGGTTGCTTTGTCCGTCCAACTTACTGCTGGAAGGGAGGGGGTTTTGTGATTTGACGGCTCATTGGGCATTACTGCGGTGCTTCGATCGGGGTAGTCTACCGTCACTCTCCTACGGAGTAATTTAGTGCATGGTTGGTGGACCCCGATGCTGGCTGTCCCACACGTCGGCGAAAGTGAGTAATTTAGTGCATGGCTGGAGGAGGATCCGCACGGTAGAGCGTGTCCACTATTTTTCTGAAGACAAAATGATTACAGCAAGCATTTCCACTCTTACGACGGAGGAGTGCGAAACACGGCAGCCAGTTGAACATACACAGTGCTCCTACTACTAGGCAGAGTGCATGAAGGGTGCATGAGTCCACACTAGTAGGTTTTTTTTGAGAGATACACTAGTAGGTTAACACAAATACACGAAGAGGAAACAACTACTCCATCTAGGTGTGTAAGTCATCTTACGTTGTGCACTGCGACCAAGGCGGAGAGGAAAACGAGAAAACTTAATGTCTTTTTGCTAATTAATAGCATTGCATGCAATGAACTAACCACTGCATGTCATGTTTATTAGTCTCAAGTCATTGAAAGCATGCACGGCCCACGTCTCTTATTGGTTGATATGTCACAAAACAAGAAACGGGGAGGGAGTTAATGTACCGTGCCTAAGTGTTTTGAGATTATTTGGTTTTCGTAAGGTGACTTACACACTATATTGAGATGAGAATGCAACCAAACACACCCACACGCTTTGTGCTACAGTGACTGATCTGCACCGTCTGAGTTTGATCCAACGGTCATGTTGCGCCGAGACATAGACATGCCCATGCAGAGGGCGCCTAAACACCACCGAAGTCTCTCTGCTTCTCAAGGCGCACGATGTTGGTGATGCAGGGGGCGCAACGGCTGAAAGGCAATGCAATCTACGGGAAGGCGGAGGGAGCCAGCCTAGGAGCGGGGAATCTTTTGGTTTTCACCATGGTAAAACACCAGTCGATGACTTCTCACATCAGGGAGCAGTGGGTTTTACAGGCGAAGTCATCGTGACTAATTGTTGCCGCGCCTGCTCCCATCAATCAAAAAATTAAAAATCCTACCGCGCCTGCTCCCGTCAATCAAAAAATTAAAAATCCTGCTGCACTCAAACACCAGAGCAACGCTGCGGTGGATGTTTAAATTTACCTGCCGGCAAGTAGATAAAAAAAGGGGTGAAAAAACAAATGTGGCGGCAGCCTAGCTAATCGGTCGAACTAGCCCAACTAGCTAGCCACCGTGCTTCACTGATGTACTCGGCGGGAAAAGTGGTCTTTCGTGATTTGATGACTCATTTATTTACTTGCTTCGACGAAAACACGCGGTAGGGCGTCCCACGTCACGAAGAATATATGCATGCACCACCCGGGAGGACCCCGAAACCGCGCGGTAGGGTGTGCCATGTCTCGGCACGGAGGAAAAATGTGCGTGTAAAAATTTACTGTATCAGACGTAGTACCTATGGTTCGACCTTAGGACCCAGCCAGTCGGTCGAAAACACCCCACTAGCCACACACCTTCATCATGCTAAAATGGCACGGAGGATAGGTGTGGTTAGCTCCGTCTCGACCAGCCACAACGTCTCTTGTTCTAGGCGATTCTTCTATTTTCCAAGCTTTTTTTTAGTTGTAATAACAGCACGGCAAGCTAGCGCCGCTCTTCGTGTGTGCCCGTGCAAAGGTTAGACGATGGAGAGAAGAGAAAGATCGCAGACTTGGGACCCACCAGTAAGTGAGTCAACGGTCATGCACGTCTAGACGATGCACTCCCTCTACTCTACTCAACGTAATACTGTATAAAATCAAGTTATTGGACAATGCCAACAACCATTGTTGTTTCAGGCTATCGACTTACGCTTTGTAGTCCAGCTTGCCAGTTCGAATCTCGTCTTTCAGATTTGTTAGTTTTAGGTCCAAATTTGATTAATTACAAGTGGGACCCCCGTGTGTTGTTTCGATATTTCAGTGTAGGATGGTTTTTTTGAACAAACACTTTGCGCGGTTAGACAAGTAACAGCACAAGTTACATGTATTTTGCAAGTTTACGAACAAATATGACAGCGCCATAGAATATCACATCCACCCCGCAACTTAGATGCTATGGTGATACGAGTTTTTACACCGTTGGAAGTGAGATCCAATGGCTTGGGAGTAGTCTTTGTAATTACCCGCTATGGTTATATGAGCATCTAGGTCATATCATCAGTGATCAGATGGCACATGCATAGTACTTGTACTTTCTGTGCAATTCCCAAACTCTCTCAGCTGTATATTGCAAAAACATTCAAAGCTCCTACTGTGGGCCGTTAGATCTCCGTGAACTCGTATCACCATAGAATCTATGGTGTGGGAGCACCTCATATTCTCTCGTGCGAGAAAACATAAGGTGCTCTCGCAGCTTGAATGCTACGGTGATACGAGCTTCGAGGTCGTTTAATCTGAGATCCAATGGCATCTGAGAAGTCTTTGTGCTTGTAAGCAGTGGCCGAACTCTTTGGGGGCTTTTCCGCAAAAAACCATTCGAACCACTGAGGCGTTGGGTCACAAATCCAACAGCTCCGAAGAGCTTGTATCACCAAAGCATCTAAGGTGTGGAAGCACATGATATTCTTACATACAGAAGAATATGATGTCCTCCTTCATCTTAGATGCTACGGTGATACGAGCTTCGAGGTCGTTGGATATGGGATCCAAGGGCATCTGAGTAGTTTTTGTACAAATTGTGTGCAATTCTCAAACTCATCAAGGTTTCCTGTAAAAATATTAAGACATCATGTGAGCTGCTATATCTCAGATCTACAAGCTCCAAGCAACTCGTATCGGCATATAGCATCTAAGGTATGGGGGCACATGATATTCTCCCGGGGAGGAGGGGTGGGGGTGCACAACCAATCGGTGGTTGGGAGGGTGGGGACAAATATAATCTAAACAACCCTAAACAGAGCTTCACAATTTTATCTAAGGTCGAGGGGGTGACCCCCGACAATCATAGCTCCGCCTAATTATACACAACATTTGCATGTACTGTAGTACTAGACTTAATATTCATGTTTCCGTTTCATGTTCGTTTTAAATATTGAATTGAGGACCATGCATGTCTTACATTTTACTCCCTTCGTTCCTACATATTAGTCTTTTTAGAGATTTCAAGTGGACTAGCACATACGGATGTATATAGACATATTTTAGAGTGTAGATTCACTCATTTTGCTCCGTATGTAGTTTCTTGTTGAAATCTCTAAAAGACTAATATTTAGGAACAGAAGGAGTATTTTTGAATTCGTGTCATACATGCATGGTTTGGAAAAATAGATGCACTATACTTATTGGATTGTTGTTGTGTTCATGTGTGGGTGTCTGTGTGAGTGCGCGCGCGTGTGTGTGTGTGGTCATATGCTTGATACATACAAAGTTTTCTCACCTCCATATTGTTCATCTTTTAAATTTGAATTTGCATTGAAAAACTTAGCAGGGATACCATGAAATGTGAAATCCACATTGAGATCACTATATCACAAACTCACTCTAATTCAACAACTCGTCATAAATCAATTACCACGTTGAGATTAGTATTTGCAAGGAAAATACGGGCATTGTAATACACATAGATTCGTTCGGCAAATTAAAAGGTTCCTTTCGTATTCTTGAATGGTAGGACCTAACGGCGTACCAGCCAGACCTTGGCTTGTGTTGATCCTAAAAAAAACCGGGCTCGTGTCCTTCTGGTGGCGTGCGTGGTACACACATTAGGCAACCCCAACCAGTCGAGCCTCCGTGTTTCGAGTCGAAATACCTGGCGGCCAGAATTCCAGCCATAGGAAATTCCCCTCATGTCCCCGGTCCATAATGACTACCGATGAACAACGGAGGGAAGCTTTAGTAACTAGACAATGTTGTGTTCAAAAAAAGTAACTAGACAACGTTACCTACC
The DNA here is from genome assembly GCF_018294505.1 of Triticum aestivum. Lineage (NCBI taxonomy): Eukaryota > Viridiplantae > Streptophyta > Magnoliopsida > Poales > Poaceae > Triticum > Triticum aestivum. Next base: position 415,147,435 of record NC_057796.1, read on the forward strand.
GTGCCGAGCACGGTTCAATTCCCTCGGTCGCCACTCGCCAAGGTCACCCGTCAACTGCATTGCCTAGTACTACTACTACTACACCAGGATGAGCACATAATTGAGCCCGTTTGTTCGTGCCTAGTACTTGAGTTAATATATCAGGCAATGCACTGGTACGGAGGGATTATCCGTTTGCTCTGCATATATAACTTGTCTGAAGTCTAACTAAGCAAAATGTTTGACCAAATCTTTTCTTAAGAAATACAACAGGACAGATGTATTGAAAATTCATTGCATGATGCAGGTTATGATATTATTTTGAATCCTGGATCTTAAATTTCAGAAAATCCAAAAGTGACCATAAATTCTTGAAACTGAGCATGGTCACGTGATATGGCACAAATATTACTTCGTAATTTTTTTCTTCAATTTGAGACAAGCTGCTTATGACAAGTTGCACAAATGAAGAGCCAAGGTATTTTGGAACAAAGACATGTCACGTTAAGGCGAACGCTTTCACTATTGAAACCGTGGGCGTTTACGTGCCGTCACGAGTGTCGCTTCTCATCGGCAGGTGCCGTCCAAGCAAGCGTGTGAGTCGACGGGAGGCGTGCGAGCAGACCGCTGCGCCGGCTGACAGGGAGGCGTGCGAGCAGACCGCTGTTCAGGCTCACCGGGAGGCGAGCCCTTTGACCTGCCTCGGCCGCCCACCTTCGTCCCAACTGCTCCCACTTTTAATGTCGCCGGCGCCGCAGTTTACAATCAACCCCGCACTACCCGGTATCGCTACAATCTTCTCTCTTCCTCTCCGATTCTCCTGTCGTCTACCTCCAACCAGCCTGACCTAAACGTACGCCATGCCGCATCACGATGGTCTGCCCTTAGTCTTCAAGTTTCCTGAGGAAGACACCCAGCTGGAGTCTCAAAAACATAAGGTGCTTTGGGACAAGCTTGAACTGGCCTTGCGGGAAGACGTCGTGCCTGTCCCCGCTCCCGTTCCGGCTCCCGTCGCCCCGACTGCGCCAGCGCCCATCCCCGTAGCATTGATGGGCTGGGAGCCGCACATTGTCGCCGAGCTTGATGCCACGGGGTTCCACGAGGTCCCCGCCGACTTTCACGGACCCGTGCACCTGCTAGGGCATGCGCCTGCGCGTGCACTGACGCGCACGCCCGTGCCAGTGCCCGTGCACCTGCCAGCGCATGCGCCTGCGCGTGCCCTGACGTGTCTGCCCGTGCACACGAATGTCTGCGCCGCGCCGTTGACAGCGCCTGTCCCCGCGCGGGTGCCAGTGCCGCCATCAGCGGCATGGATGGCCGCCGTCAACCGCTTCCTTGCAGCAACGCCAGTCGCCTCCTCCCGCCAGTTGACTCGCTCCTCGAGACCGAAGTCCAGAACATTGTGGCCTTCCTTGAAGCTAGGGCCAATGTCCAGGAGTACGCTAACAACGGCGCAAGGCGCCGCCGTCGCTGTCGGTCAGTGGACCGACGACACACAGAGCACGGCAGAGGAGCCGCTTCCCACCGCAAGACGCCGCCGCCGCCGCCGCGTAATCTAAATTTGCCATGAAAAACGTTCGGATTGCCATGCTTAAAATCCGAACGTTTATCATTTCCGTTTATTTTAGATCGATCGTCGTATAATTTAAAGTTGGAGTCAGACTGAATGAAATCTATGGTTTGATCGATTGAATGTTCTGCTAGAGCCGTATCAAATTAAATATAAAACATCATCAAGCCACATGTATTCCTTGTCATCCAACGACCTAGACTGCTTCAATGTTGAGCGCTCAACACGTATAGCATGCAGTTAATTTCATGCCAAAAATAGTGCTAATCACATAATAACACGCAATAATATCCAACTTAATATCCGCATGCACTTAATATACTTCCAAATTAACGTGCATTGCACGTACACACTGACTAGCGCTGCTAGCACGTGAAATTGGTGCCGTAACTTATGAATGCCTCCAGATATGGTCAACAGCAACATCGCCCGCGAGTTCTTCGTGTTTGCCCGTGTGTCGAAACGCAGAAGGGGAGGAGAGAGAGAGCACACATGGAACCCACCAGTAAGTGAAGGTGAATTGTACTAAAAATAATATTACATGTTATCAATTAAATAGGTTGTGGTAATATAAAAAACATTATGTGAACAAAGGGAGGTACAACAAACATTGTTGTTCTACGTATGTTGCCTATTGACGTGCGGCTTGAAGGCCCTGGTCGCATGTTCGATCCTCGTCCTTTATTTTTTAATTTGTATATGGGTCCAAATTTGTTTCATGACATGTGGGCCCCTCGGTGTGTAGTTTATAGCACTTTAATTTATGGGTCCAAATTTGTTCCATTCCAAGTGGACTATCGGTGTGTAGTTTTGTAGCTTATTTATAATAATTAAAGAGAACAACAGAGTTTTTGCAATAATACCATGGTGCGATGTTGAAGGCGAGAAAGGACGTGCGAGAGAGCGATGACCGAGCTAGAGGGAAATCAACTAGGGGAGTTGCGGGGGTTGCAACGGTGTTTCGAGTATTTGTGGGCTGAATGCTACGAAAAATATAATCTAAACCGACCGGAATAAATGCCTACACAAATTAATCCAAGGTTGGAGTGCCCCTCGCAATGTAAATAGCTCCGGCTTTGCGAGGAATGGAGAGGTAGCTTCAATGTGTGGAAGATACGGCGTTAAGAAGCGAGGTCAATCGAGAGACATATAGATATAGAGACAAAGTGAGTGTGGTCCGACATTCATGGAACAAATATATATGCTCTAGAGAGATATTGTCCGATTGAGCTTTTGGCAAGGGTGAGGGCTGTAAGATAGATCTTGAGAGGTGATCCAGACACAGACGGTAGATATATTTTGTGCGTGGGAGGAAGCAAGGTCGATCGATCACATAGGGTCGTCGTGCGATCGAAAGAGTAAGACGGGTTGGAGAAAGTGACCTAGATAGACAATGTGCGTGAGAGAGTATACAATGTGAATAAGTCGAATTGGGCTCAAACATGGTGATATATCATTTTTGTCCGAGAAAGAGCGAGGTCAATCGAGACATACAAAGAGAGATAGAGAGGGAGAGAGATAGAGAGAGAGAGAGCGAGCGTGGCCCGCCACGAGGTCGAAAGAGTGGGGGCAGCTTCGATGGACTGACCTAGAGAGACAATCTGTGTGAGAGAGCATAGAGTGTGTCGATTGAGGCCCGAACAGGGAGATATATCATTTGTGTGTGAAAGAAAACAAGGTTAAATGAGACTCAGATAAAGAGAGCGAGATTGAGCGAGTGTGGCCCGCCTTGCGGAAGAAAGAGTGAGACAGTCTCGAGGGAGTGACCTAGATAGACAATGTGCGTGCGTGCACACGATAGGTTGGGGGGGCTAGATAGGAAATGCATGTATTTAGCGCGAGAGGGTGAGAGGGACAGGGAGAGAGAGAGAGAGCTCGGCATGGGGTGCAATGGCGGGTGTGTGAGGTAAATACATTTCGTAACAGAGTGGAAAAAGGGGGTGGTGTAGTTGAGAGAGTTAGAGATCGAAACATGGAGAGAAAGAATGGATGTGTGTTGGAAACCGATAGCTTCCTAAGGTGGTTAGGAGAGGAAGATTGACCGATACAGGAAGTATCTAGCGTGTGTGCCGGGGGGGGCTAAAAACAACATTTGAATGTAGATAGTACGAGACTTAATATCGATGTTTCAATTTGGTGTACATTATAAGATTTGAACTGAGGACCATGCATATGGGTAATTATTTCGAATTCGTACCATACTAGGTTTCAAAAAGTTGACATTGACTCCATTTATTGTGCTATTTTGTAGGTCATATGTTTGAATCCATCCAAATGTTTTCTCACTACCATGGTGTTCATCATATACATATGAATTTGTATTAAAAAAAGTAGCATGGATACAATGAAATGCGAAATCCACGTTAGAATTGGAGATCGCTATGTGACACACACTATAATTCAAATAACTAATTATGTGACACACACTCTAATCCACGTTAGCGTGGATACCGTTTTGATTTTTTTTTCAAATAACTCCTCACTAATTAATTTATAGTATCTCGTTTCGAATGACTAATTATTGCAAGGAAAAGACGGGCATGGTAATACATACAGATTCGTTTGCAAATGAAAGAAGATTCGTTTGCATTCTCAAATGGAGGCGCACCAGGGTCGTGTCGTGGTGGTCGCGTGTGTCGGACGGACGTGTAACACCCAGACACCCACCCCCTCCC
>NC_057796.1:415151977-415153863 GCF_018294505.1 Triticum aestivum
GTTTCGGATTGAAATATCTAGCGGCCCCAATTCCAGCCCTGCAAAATCTCCCTTCTCCAACGTCCCCTTCTGCGCCCAGATTGCTCAAATCCCTAATTCGCCACCAACCCAAGCAAAGTTCGAATCGCCCCTCGTCTTTTCTCTTTCCCCACCTCTGTGCCGAACGACCACGAAGAAGACGACGGTCGCTCTTCACCACCGCACCGGAGCTACCTCATCTACGCCCTCGTTCACCGCACCGGGTGGTCCACCGACAACGTCGGCCGCCGCAACCGACGTGCCTCACACACACACCGACTTCCACCGCATCAGGTGTGCTTCACCGACGCCGTCTCCCAGCTCACCGGGGCTACTTCACCGAGCACATTGTCGCGCCTCCGCCCCCCGAGGCCGCTGGGGCTTCACCAACGGTCTCGTCCACCGCATCGTAGCGCTCCGCTGCCACTCAAGATCTGCATCCGTGCGCGGCCAGCCAATGCCAGCGCATCACCCTCAACGGCTCTGAAGTGACCCGCACTCTAGCTAGGCGAGCATGCCCAAACGCCGGCCCGAACTAGGTATCCACACATCACTCCCTTGTGCACTGTTCCAGCGATGTTTGGATATCCTTTCACTCCTCTCTTAGCTTACACGCCTATCCAACTCTGACTTTAACTCTTATTTCTTCTGGAGATATCATCTGAAACAAGCAAATCCATTTTTTAGCGAAGCATGACGGCGCTACGGGATCTGGTACACATCCTGCACACCCGTATAACCTTGTAAGTATCGTTCCTCCGGTACAACAGCAAGGTCGATTCCTCTTATTTGATCAGCCATTCGTCGTGTCAAAAATGCAGAGGGGGATGCAAGGAGCACAAGGCCTGCACATCCAAGCAAATGGTAACATGGACTTGTACATGGAACATCCCAAGCGCAAGCAGAGCTGCAGTGAGCCCGTACAACGAGCTAGCTAGGATTCGTATAGGAATACAAAATGGATTCGAATTTAGTTGCCAGGGTAAACGTGGATGCTTATTGTCCCAAAATTCGAAAGAAGCGGCAAAATGTCCACTCCCACGTCGGCTACCCGAAGCCAAGTGTTTGGGAGATGGAAATTACTGTCTACCCCTTATACGGACAATCCATCGGCCCGATTTCCACTGCTCTAAATAGGGGTAGGATAGTAACTTCAATAAGACGTGACACGACCGCCTCTGAGCCCATTCCGACTGTAACATCCCAAATTTTCAATTTGGAATGTTATACATAGATCATCATTGCATATCATGTTTTGTTGCATTTTGACAAATCCTCGATAAATCCTAAGCAACTCAATGACCCTCGGAGAGAGTTGGGGATTTTCTCGTATTTTCAAATTTGATTTTTCAAACGAGGATTTTTGGTTTTAATTATTTTTCTCTCCGAGAAAATATTTCATTTTTAAATAAACGAGAGGAGAAAATATGACTTCTCCAAAACATTGAAATACTGGAGGAAAAATGTTAAAATCATTATTTGGATTTTATTTGCAATTTTTATTGCATTTAAAAATATGCATGTTTTCAAAATATTTATTTTTGATTTTAAAAATGTTCACCCTATTCTAGATTTTCTAGCTAGACGGGGAAAATTTATTTCATATTTTTCTGATTTTTATTTATTTTTCTATGCAATTTTTCCCGTGGAACTTATTTAAAAAAACAAAAAACAAACGCGCCGCGCCGACTGGGCCGAGCCCAGCCGACGGCCCGCCCGCGCCTTCCTCTTCCTGGAGACCGAGCACGCCACGGGAGCCGCCCGAGTCCGGCCGCCTTACGCCGCCGCCGGCCGACCCCTTCCCCAAGCCTCCCTAGCCCCCCCCCTCCTTAAATAGCTCCCCCCCCTCCGTTTTCCTCATCACCGCC
>NC_057796.1:415154327-415162269 GCF_018294505.1 Triticum aestivum
GAGCCCCGCCCGCCGGAGCCCCTCGCCGAGCCCGCCGCCGAGGTACTGCCGCCGGCCGTTTTGCTGTTGATCGGTTTTCTGTAAAAAAAAACCTTTTGTTTAAAAAAACCCTAGATCGGTTTTCTTATTTCGCGAGTGTTCACCGAACCGTTCGTTTTAACGAACGCGTTCATCGGTTTTTCTCTGTTAACGAACGTCCGTTATTTAACCGTTCGTCCGTTTTTCTTTTTCGTCGGATTTTCTCATTATTTTCTCGTTTCGATTTCTGATCGAATTTTCGAATCTGTTTAACTTTTCGCTCGTTTATCGGAATCAGGCGATTCAAGCGCCTAGAGTTTCGTCTCGAAATTCTCTTTCCGTTTAACCTACTCGAATAAGTTTTTGCTACAGTAAAATTTGACCTAGATCCAGATTAGCAAACGAAGTTTCTTTCTTTCGCCGTTTGACTTTCGTTGCTTCTTTCGAGTTGATTCTTTTTGCAAACCGGAGTTCTTAAGTTGAACTTTCTGGTTGGCCTTTTATTCGAGTTTTACCTGTGCATTAGCTGAGTACTGATTGTATGCTTGTTTGTTTGCGATAGAGTACCCGGAGTGTGCCGCTTGTTACTTCGACTCGCTAGGTTTTGCGGATCATCAGCAAGGCAAGTAACACTTTGATCATACCCCGTTCATACCCAGTTTTATTGCATTAGATCTATTTTTCCTCAAGCACTTGCATGATTAGGATCTATTAAACTGTGGGTATTGGGAAGTAGTTGAGGTAGTACCTATTACCTGTTCTTTATCAAACCCTTGGGAGTTACTTCTACGTTGCTATTATATTGCCATGCTATGCTCGTAGACGTGGATTGGGTTTGAGTGATATTCATGACAGATGTGAGATGTTTAATAATGGTTCAAACTTAAGGTGGCAACTAAAACTCACATCTGGGTGGATTGAGGCACCTGGAGAACCCAGTGTTGTCTGTATGTATAAGGTCCGCCACCCAGGCTCAAAGGGATCATGAGATTATTCATGCTAGAAACTTCCGTGTGCAGCCACAAGCTATTATGGGCTCTAGCATAGCTGAGTAGGTTACAGGATCTCTTGAAGAGGTGGACTAGCAGATGTAGGGGAAAGTAGGTGTACCGGTCCATCCAGAGTAAAGAGTGATTGTTTCTGAAAGACTGTGTCTCGGTCATCCGTTTCTCAAACATCATGCAGTGCGAGAATCAAGCGGAGGCGATCGAGTCTTGTGGGGAAAAGTGCGCAAACCTCTGCAGAGTGTACAAACTGATCATGATTAGCCGTGTCCCCGGTTATGGACAACTTGAGTATCTAGTATCTGGATTATCATTTGAATCTCATCACCGTGATACTTATAATTAATTTTGTTGGGTTAATGATGATACTTAATTGGGATTGAGTTGGAGGTACCTTCTCAATGTTTCAACCACCATGATAGTTAAATAAAATTTATTCCTTTGCAGTAGGATAAAATTGGCTTTTCGCAAAACTGTAACCATAGAGCTTTCCACCAGCCATATATGCATATAGTATAGCATTATCATTGTTCATTGTTCTCTATGTGTTACTTTGCCAGCATATTCTATGTGCTGACCCGTTTTCGGGCTGCAACGTTTCATGTTGCAGACTTTTCAGACGACGAGTAAGGTGCCTTAGGTCGTGGTCTTATACTCAGTGATGCTGCTGGAGTTGATGGACTCACTTATCTTCCAAGTCTTCCGTTGTTATCGTTATTAGACGGCCTTAAGCCATGTTTATTATACCTAATCTCTTTGGAGATTTTCGATGTAATAAGTGTGTGATTGCTACTCTGTTATAAATCCTCCATTTGTACTGTGCGTGTCAGCATTACTGATCCAGGGATGACACTGGTGCACAGCAGCACAGGCCATTTGAGGTCTGGTCGCTACAAAGTTGGTATCAGAGCACACGTTGACTGTAGGACACGACCACTAAGCTTAAGCCCTAGAAAACTTCTCTCTTCTCATTTCTGACCCCTCTCCACTTTCTACTCTTTTAGGAATGGCGAATGCAAGGAGCAAGTTCATGCAACCAGATGAAGACACGCCGTTTGGACGACATCTGAAGGAAGTCACCAAGTACTTGAACATAGGAATACCAAGCGTCACCGGAACCTACAACGCCACCTTACCTGAAGAGGAGAGCTGGAAGATTCAAGTTATCATTCCAGGAAGAACGTTTGCGCCAATTACGGAACCCATAAGATTGGTTTTCGAAGCACCAACTTGGAGTTTAGGGAAGAGCATGGCCGCACATATCGCCATGGGACGCATTGGAGAAGTCTATCACCAGGAGCTTAAGGATACAATTTATCAAATTTGTGGAAGTCGAGACGCGCAATGGGAGATGATCAAGACCAAGAAGGATGGATCAATTGCAGCTTTCATCCAGGAGCAGAACCAACATATTCGACGCCAGGAGAACCAGATGTGCACGGACAAGGAAGAACTGAAGAAGGCATTCACGAAGATCAAGGAACTCCAAGAAGAACTCAAGACTACACGCGAAGATTATTTGGAGGAAATCAACGCACTAGTAGGGAAGATTGACGACCTGGAGAATAAGATTGGAACATTCGTGGGAAATCCAGTGCCAAAAGCAGAAGACGACGAATGCACTTGTCCGGATAACTACATCATCATCGACGACACCGACTCGGAACCAAGTGAAGACGAATGGATTGATGAAGCTGGAGCGGACATCATGGAGTCTTCAACGGATCAGAATTTCTAGTAGACCACCATATCAGTAGTAGTTTTCCCCCATTTAGTAGTATAGCTCAAGCACCTTGTAACGCTAGATAGATCGATTGTTTTGCCTTGTTTGGATTGATTGAGTGATATCTCTCTAGACCTCATTCTATTCTTAATTCTCATCTTTTCTAAACCTATCAGATGCCTCCGAGACGCGACCCCGGATTTGTTTTCCCGCCAGAGATCACCCAGTTGATTCAGCAACAGAATGCCCTGATGCAAGTGTTAGTTCAGAACCAAGGCAACAACAACCCACCGCCACCACCACCTGTTGATCACTTAGCCCGTTTCTTAAGGCTAAACCCGCGAGTGTTTTCCAGTAGCACCGAGCCGATTGTAGCAGATGATTGGCTACGCAAAGTTTGAAGGGAGTTGACCACTGCAGGATGCACAGATGCGGAAAGAGTGCGTTTTGCCGCACATCAGCTTGATGGACCCGCAGCATCATGGTGGGAGAATTATACAGCCACGCACCCTATTGACACTGTCACATGGGACCAGTTTCAGCAAGCTTTCCGTACAGCTCATGTTTCAGCAGGAGCTATGGCTATGAAGAAGCGTGAGTTCCGCAACCTACGCCAAGGAGGACGCACCGTAGGTCAGTATGTGGAGGATTTCAGTAAGTTAGCATGTTATGCACCAGATGACGTTGCTACGGATGCTGCCAAGCAGGAAAAGTTTCTGGAAGGATTGAATGATGAGCTGAGTATGTAGTTGATGGTAGCAACTTTCAACAACTACCAGGAACTGGTAGATAGAGCTCTCATGATTGAAGGGAAGCAACAGCAGATTGAAAACCGCAAGAGGAAGTATGGACAAGGGAAGTACAATTCTGGAGCCCAACAGAAGCCACGATTTACCCCGAAGCCGGGAGGACAGTTTCAGCATACCCATGGAGGAGGTAGTTCGCACAACCATAATGCCTCCAAGAATGGTAATGGGAATGGAGGAGGAAACGGACAGAACCGCACCAACCCATCTACCCCAACCAAGAGAGATCTAAGTCACATTACCTGTTTCAAGTGCCAGAAGACGGGACATTACGCTACTGATTGTCCCGAAGCCCAAAATGGAAATGGCAATGGAAGCTCTGGGAAGAAGCCGAACCCGTTCAACAAAGGACATGTGAACCACATGAGCGTGGAGGAGATTGAAGCTCAGCCTGATGCAGTAATAGGTAAGTTTTTGGTTAAGTCATTTACTGCAGCTGTTCTTTTCGATACTGGTGCATCGCATTCATACATATCAAGGGGATTCGTAAACAAGTTTAAGATGTCCACCCAAGTCCTCAAAAGCCCCATGTTAGTAACCTCGCCAGGAGCAGAGTATATGGCCACCCAAGGATGTTTTCAGATACCGTTGGCCATTGGAAGGCATGTTTTCCCCTCAGACCTCATTGTTTTGGAATCACAAGGCTTGGATGTGATTTTGGGAATGGATTGGCTATCGTTGTATGGAGGAAACATCGATTGTGCCAGCAAGACGATTTTGCTTACCACCCCGGAAGGAAAAAGGATCAAGTATGTATCCCGGCATATGCGGAAGAGGACTCAAGTGAATTCCTTATCAGGAGTTGTACAGGAGGAAGTACCAGTGGTGAAGGACTATCCGGATGTATTTCCAGAAGAGTTGCCAGGCATGCCACCAGATAGAGACATTGAGTTTTTGATTGAACTTTTGCCAGGCACAGGGCCCATATCTAAGAGACCGTACAGGATGCCCGCAAAGGATTTGGAGGAAATTAAGAAGCAGATCAAGGAGTTACTGGATAAAGGCTATATTCGCCCAAGTTCGTCACCTTGGGGATCACCAGTACTTCTAGTAGAGAAGAAAGATGGATCGCTGAGGATGGTTGTTGCTTACCGGGGATTGAATGAAGTGACCATCAAAAACAAGTACCCACTGCCGATGATCAATGATTTGTTTGACCGCTTGCAAGGAGCTAAAGTATTTTCCAAGATCGATCTACGATCAGGATACCATCAGTTAAAGATTCGAGAACAGGATATACCTAAGACGGCATTTACCACCAGATATGGATTGTATGAGTATACCGTTATGTCATTTGGACTGACTAACGCACCTGCCTATTTCATGAACCTGATGAACAAAGTGTTTATGGAGTTTCTGGATAAGTTTGTCGTGGTGTTCATTGATGATATTTTAATCTTTTCCAAGGATGAAGAAGAGCATGAGGAGCATTTACGATTGGTACTTGAGAAGCTTAGAGAACATCAGTTATATGCCAAGTTCAGCAAATGTGAGTTTTGGTTGAAGGAAGTTGGATTCCTTGGACATGTTATTTCTGGAGAAGGAATAGCAGTAGACCCTGCCAAGGTTGACACAGTGACAAGTTGGGAATCGCCCACGACAGTTGGAGAAATCCGGAGTTTTCTTGGACTTGCAGGATACTACCGGAGATTTATCGAGAATTTCTCCAGGATTGCTAAGCCTATGACTGAGCTATTAAAGAAAGACACCAAATTCAATTGGACTGAGGAGTGTGAAGCTAGTTTCCAAGAGTTGAAGAAACGATTGGTTACCTCACCAGTGTTGATTCTGCCAGATCAACGCAAGGACTATGAAGTTTATTGCGACGCTTCTCGTCGAGGACTTGGAGCAGTGCTTATGCAGGAAGGAAGAGTTGTTTCGTATGCTTCACGACAACTTAAACCCCATGAGAAGAATTATGCTACGCATGATTTGGAATTAGCAGCCGTGGTGCATGCATTGAAGACATGGAGACATTTTCTCATCGGAAACCATTGTGAAGTGTACACGGATCACAAGAGTTTGAAGTACATTTTCACGCAGAAGGAGTTAAACCTCAGACAGAGGAGATGGTTGGAGCTCATCCAAGATTATGATATGAGACTGCATTATCACCCTGGAAAGGCTAACGTAGTAGCAGACGCGTTGAGCCGCAAGAGTCATGTCAACACCCTCATGACCGGGGAATTACCTCAGGAGTTAGCCGAGGACCTTCACGAGCTATGTTTGGAGATAGTCCCTAGAGGCTATTTAGCGACATTGGAGATTCAGTCTACCTTGATGGAAAGGATCAGAGAAGCTCAGAAGACAGACAAGGAGATTGAAGAGATAAAGGAGAAGATGAGCAAAGGAAAGGCCAAGGGATTTCGTGAGGATGAGCACGATACCTTATGGTTCGAGGACCGCGTATATGTGCCAAATGATCCGGAGATCAGGAAGTTGATTTTGCAAGAAGCCCATGATTCACCGTACTCGATTCACCCAGGGAATACCAAGATGTATTTGGATCTGAAGAATACTTTCTGGTGGACCGGAATGAAGAAGGATATTGCGGAGTTTGTAGCAGTTTGTGATGTATGTCAGAGAGTGAAGGCAGAGCATCAGAAGCCAGCAGGATTACTACAGCCATTGCCGATACCCGAATGGAAGTGGGATAAAATAGGCATGGATTTCATCACAAGATTAACCAGGACTCGTTCAGGCTATGACTCAATATGGGTTGTAGTCGACCGTTTGACGAAAGTGGCTCATTTCATTCCAGTGAAGACCACTTACACCAGTGCTAAGTTGGCAAAGATATACATGACCAGGATAGTATGTTTGCATGGAGTTCCGAGGACCATTGTATCAGACAGAGGAACCCAATTTACCTCGAAGTTTTGGAAGCAGTTACATGAAACATTGGGAACCAGACTGGAATTCAGTACCGCATTTCACCCATAGACAGATGGACAGACCGAGAGAGTCAATCAGATTTTGGAGGACATGTTGAGAGCATGTGCGCTAGATTATGGATCTAGTTGGGACGACAATTTGCCCTATGCAGAGTTTTCATATAACAACAGTTATCAAACTAGTTTGAAGATGGCCCCTTTCAAAGCTTTGTACGGAAGGAGGTGTAGAACACCGTTGCTATGGGACTAAGTTGGAGATCGTCAGTTGTTTGGGCCAGATTTGATTAAGGAATCTGAACAGAAAGTAAGGTTGATTCGCGAAAGGCTCAAGGTAGCCCAGTCCAGGCAGAAGAGTTATGCTGATTCTAAACGCAAGGAGACAGTTCACGAAGTCGGAGACAGAGTGTATCTTCGAGTATCGCCACTTCGAGGAGTGAAGCGCTTTGGAGTTAAGGGAAAGTTAGCGCCCCGTTTTATCGGACCATACAGAATTTTGGAACGTATGGGAGAAGTTGCCTACAAGCTGGAATTGCCCGAAGGATTGTCTGGAGTACATGATGTATTTCACGTTTCGCAGTTGAAGAAGTGCCACGCAGAGATGGCTGAGATACCGCTGAGAGATACTGTGCCACTGGAAGCGATTCAGTTGGAAAGTGATTTGACCTATGAGGAGAAGCCAGTTAAGATTCTCGAGTATGCCAGCCGAGTTACCCGCAGCAAGGTTATCAAGTTTTGCAAAGTTCAGAGGAGTCACCACACAGAAGATGAGGCTACCTGGGAGCGAGAGGAAGATCTACGGAAAAACCACTCCCACCTGTTTTCTAGCCAACCCGAATCTCGAGGGCGAGATTCATCTTAAGGGGGGTAGGTTCGTAACATCCCAAATTTTCAATTTGGAATGTTATACATAGATCATCATTGCATATCATGTTTTGTTGCATTTTGACAAATCCTCGATAAATCCTAAGCAACTCAATGACCCTCGGAGAGAGTTGGGGATTTTCTCGTATTTTCAAATTTGATTTTTCAAACGAGGATTTTTGGTTTTAATTATTTTTCTCTCCGAAAAAATATTTCATTTTTAAATAAACGAGAGGAGAAAATATGACTTCTCCAAAACATTGGAATACTGGAGGAAAAATGTTAAAATCATTATTTGGAATTTATTTGGATTTTATTTGCAATTTTTATTGCATTTAAAAATATGCATGTTTTCAAAATATTTATTTTTGATTTTAAAAATGTTCACCCTATCTAGATTTTCTAACTAGACGGGGAAAATTTATTTCATATTTTTCTGATTTTTATTTATTTTTCTACGCAATTTTTCCCACGGAACTTATTTAAAAATAAAAAACAAACGCGCCGCGCCAACTGGGCCGAGCCCAGCCGACGGCCCGCCCGCGCCTTCCTCTTCCTGGAGACCGAGCACGCCACGGGAGCCGCCCGAGTCCGGCCGCCTTACGCCGCCGCCGGCCGACCCCTTCCCCAAGCCTC
>NC_057796.1:415163202-415177764 GCF_018294505.1 Triticum aestivum
GAGGTACTGCCGCCGGCCATTTTGCTGTTGATCGGTTTTCTGTAAAAAAAAACTTTTGTTTAAAAAAAAACCCTAGATCGGTTTTTTTTCGGTTTTCTTATTTCGCGAGTGTTCACCGAACCGTTCGTTTTAACGAACGCGTTCATCGGTTTTTCTCTGTTAACGAACGTCCGTTATTTAACCGTTCGTCCGTTTTTCTTTTTCGTCGGATTTTCTCGTTATTTTCTCGGTTCGATTTCTGATCGAATTTTCGAATCTGTTTAACTTTTCGCTCGTTTATCGGAATCAGGCGATTCAAGCGCCTAGAGTTTCGTCTCGAAATTCTCTTTCCGTTTAACCTACTCAAATAAGTTTTTGCTACAGTAAAATTTGACCTAGATCCAGATTAGCAAACGAAGTTTCTTTCTTTCGCCGTTTGACTTTCGTTGCTTCTTTCGAGTTGATTCTTTTTGCAAACCGGAGTTCTTAAGTTGAACTTTCTGGTTGGATCTTTTATTCGAGTTTTACCTGTGCATTAGCTGAGTACTGATTGTATGCTTGTTTGTTTGCGATAGAGTACCCGGAGTGTGCCGCTTGTTACTTCGACTCGCTAGGTTTTGCGGATCATCAGCAAGGCAAGTAACACTTTGATCATACCCCGTTCATACCCAGTTTTATTGCATTAGATCTATTTTTCCTCAAACACTTGCATGATTAGGATCTATTAAACTGTGGGTATTGGGAAGTAGTTGAGGTAGTACCTATTACCTGTTCTTTATCAAACCCTTGGGAGTTACTTCTACGTTGCTATTATATTGCCATGCTATGCTCGTAGACGTGGATTGGGTTTGAGTGATATTCATGACAGATGTGAGATGTTTAATAATGGTTCAAACTTAAGGTGGCAACTAAAACTCACATCTGGGTGGATTGAGGCACCTGGAGAACCCAGTGTTGTCTGTATGTATAAGGTCCGCCACCCAGGCTCAAAGGGATCATGAGATTATTCATGCTAGAAACTTCCGTGTGCAGCCACAAGCTATTATGGGCTCTAGCATAGCTGAGTAGGTTACAGGATCTCTTGAAGAGGTGGACTAGCAGATGTAGGGGAAAGTAGGTGTACCGGTCCATCCAGAGTAAAGAGTGATTGTTTCTGAAAGACTGTGTCTCGGTCATCCGTTTCTCAAACATCATGCAGTGCGAGAATCAAGCGGAGGCGATCGAGTCTTGTGGGGAAAAGTGCACAAACCTCTGCAGAGTGTACAAACTGATCATGATTAGCCGTGTCCCCGGTTATGGACAACTTGAGTATCTAGTATCTGGATTATCATTTGAATCTCATCACCATGATACTTATAATTAATTTTGTTGGGTTAATGATGATACTTAATTGGGATTGAGTTGGAGGTACCTTCTCAATGTTTCAACCACCATGATAGTTAAATAAAATTTATTCCTTTGCGGTAGGATAAAATTGGCTTTTCGCAAAACTGTAACCATAGAGCTTTCCACCAGCCATATATGCATATAGTATAGCATTATCATTGTTCATTGTTCTCTATGTGTTACTTTGCCAGCATATTCTATGTGCTGACCCGTTTTCGGGCTGCAACGTTTCATGTTGCAGACTTTTCAGACGACGAGTAAGGTGCCTTAGGTCGTGGTCTTATACTCAGTGATGCCGCTGGAGTTGATGGACTCACTTATCTTCCAAGTCTTCCGCTGTTATCGTTATTAGACGGCCTTAAGCCATGTTTATTATACCTAATCTCTTTGGAGATTTTTGATGTAATAAGTGTGTGATTGCTACTCTGTTATAAATCCTTCATTTGTACTGTGCGTGTCAGCATTACTGATCCAGGGATGACACTGGTGCACAGCAGCACAGGCCATTTGAGGTCTGGTCGCTACACCGACACGGTGGGCGCCAAACATGGGCGGCAAAATACATTTGATTCAAGCTCGTCTGAAAGACCTCTGTTTCTCCCTCCATTTCCTTATTCATACATGGTGGACGGCAAAACAAACTCGACTCGGCCGAAATCGATGTAGGCCAGTATTTTCAATAGGGGCAGGTTTGTAACTTCACTCAGACATGACACAACCGCCCTACCTGTCAGCCCCGTTCATACACCGTGGGCACCAACCATGGGCGCCAACCACCCTCTCCTCACCCGAAATCGCTCTGGGCAAATATTGGCGAGATGCGAGATTACCGTCGTATCCCCAACTGACGAGACGTCCAAATTTTAAATTGGGGCTAAGTTCATAACTTTCCCATATTTCAGACAGGCGCGTCCCAAAAACATGGTTCCCCGTACCTCTCCCTCCATTTTCCCATTCATACACCGTCCACGCTAGAACACCATCCCCACACCAGCCTCCGTCCGCCACTCCATCCATCGCCGCCGTCCTTCACCACATCCATCGCCGCCGTCCTCCACCACATCCATCGCCACCGTCCTCCACCATGCCAGAACGCCTACCAAGACCACGTCGTCCACTGCTAGAGATGGACGTTTCTCATCCACGGCGACGGACCAAGAGCCTTGCATCACGTCCTCTCGCTTCATCGATGCCGTCGTCCTCTTTGCCGGGGCCGCTCACACGACCTTCTCTTCCACCGCAACGGGACTTATCCCCCGATGCACCCGTCTACCGTCGCAGATCTGCTTCAAGGGCACCGCAGCCATCGCACCCCGATGCCTACACGGCGCCGCAAGAGAGGTGGTACTTCATATCTCCTCAACTTTTTGATCTCAACCAGAAAATAGATCTTAACTTGGTTACTCTACTTTTTTCAGCTCTTAGAATTTAGTTCTTAGTTCGAAGCAAACAATGGCTGCTAAATATCATTTCTCCGGTTCCCCCCTTTTATGATCACTATACGATCAGAATGTGTGATTCGTGTCATAATAGCACTACTCGACCCATCAAGCTAAACAAGCTTAGTTGTTCAAATACGAATCTGATATTATTAAAACAGATTCGTTTAATTGGTCAGCTAAATGTTCCTAAATTATTTTCGAAAATGCATGTTCGCCGCTCGGGTGTGTATCTCTACACGGTGCCCACGGTGGGCCGGCCCACCCTAGGATTTTGGGTCGTCCAAGGCCCTGATTCCCCTCTGTTCTGCTGCGCGCTTCCGATCTCTACTCGCCCCCAGCCGCCTGCCTCGCTGGTGACATGCCGTCCCCGGATGGCATGACTCGAGGAGGAGACGCCGGACTAACAGGAGGTCAGGAGCCGCTCGCCCAACAGCGTCACCGCTGCCCGGGCGCACCGCCGTGCCTACCTTCCCAGTCCGTTCAGGGCTCAGGCGTGCAGCACCCACTAAGCCAACCCGATTTATCGTGAGATAAGTCCTCAACACTCAGCAGCCACTCCTCATCACCCATTTTCTAATTGATTCATTACTCATTAGGCAGGACTGTCATTAGGGTTTTTTGTGTGCTCAGTGCTACCTACACTTAATGGTTCAGATGTATTTCGGTAATCTTTAGTACCTGTAAAGTTCACAGGGTTTTCAAAATTCTGGCCCTAGGAACAGACACTAGTCATTTTGGATTGTTGGTCGTAGTGACATTGACCCAGATTACTACTGCAAGCCAGGTTTGTTGAAAATTTTACTTGTCTTTCTTACTCATTCGATATAATATCCAATTATTCACGTCGATTAGTTGCAAACAATAAGTGCTAGACAAACTTCTTGATTCATATTTTGGACGGTCTCTTACTGCAGTTACAATTCTGCATACTTGTCCTAGTGAGCTCACAAGTAAATGATTGATTCACTACATCTATGCTTGCCTTGTCATATTTGTTGTCAATATTCTTTTAGGGTGGACCACCCTGTTTCTAAATACTGCAACCGTAGACATGAGTGAATAGTATTTCTCTATGTGATCTCTTCCATCATGTCTGGGCAATGAACACTGCATTGTATAGAAAGAAAGTGTCATTTCCAGCTTTTACATAGGCTTCGATCTTTTACATGGAATACAATCTGCCTACTTGCTTTGTGTCGCACTACCAACACTCCACCCTTGAAGCTAAACATTATGCCACTCATAATTCCTTAGTTTATTTGTCCAAATACGAATTTCATATAATTCTAATGTTCCTACTTCAGTTTTGAAATGTGTGTCTGCCTGTTATAGAGACATAAGGGGTTTGTATTTCTGTGTGTGGTCTGGTCAGCACGGTTGGGGGGTGAACTTTGCATATGCAGGGGTTTATAGGGAGACACTCTTCGAGTTGAATCCGCAATGCATTCCATAGATAATCTGACTACTTTTTATGTTTTCATGAATCTCAGATTATGAACACCATCATAATGATTATGAGCTTGCGCGCATGAAAAGAATAAAGCAGAACAATGCCATGGCTGTCAAACTTGGCATTAAGGCACTGAAATCAAGTCTGGATGCAATGCAATGCAAACGCTCTCCACCTACAAATTCATGCTCAGAATGTGATCCTAACAGTGATTCTGAGCTAGAGGGAGACCTAAGTCAATGTAGCTCCCTAGTGGAGGAGTCAGAGGAAGATGCCCTATCTTATTCACCCATCAAGGTGCTTGCTCTAACTTTCCAAGGTTATATTTGTCGCACATATCTTGGAACTGATGCTTTGCATTGCTTCTACTTTGTTGAACTGTCATTAGCTTAGTTTACACATCGTGTATGTGAATACGGCCTGCCTATCAATTTTCAGTACATATTCCATCTGTCATCATACCATATTTATCCATTCAAATGTTGTTCTTGTGTATCAGACGTTCAAAAGGAAGAGGGCGATTGCTGATCATGGAGGAGCACAAGCAAAGTATTTGGAAAAGGTAGTGGCACCTGATAAATCAAATATCCCATTAGGTGTAGTTGCAATATCACCTGACCCACAAAACACCCCAACTCTAGCAGACTCTAGTCCAACTACACTGGTCATTTCTGATGCCCCAACTCAGCAGACCCCAACTGCAGCAAACATTATGATTATGCCAGTTGACATAACGATGCAAAACCCCCATTCCAACAAAGAGTACACCAAATCCAGTTGCCAAATTCCTTTTCAAACCAGAAAGAGCCCCAATTGCAGCAAATAGGACCCCTATTCCATTTCTTCGCAGTTTAGAAGACAAAGCTTATATTGTTGTCAGTAACTTTTTGCGCATCTTTGCTTCATGGAAAGATTATACCGCAGACACAGAACAATTTCCAGTCTTCCTCCGCAACTTAAGCGTAAGTAATGTACTAATGTTATTCATGGTCATTACTGCATATGTTTCTGCTGACAGAAGACACAAGATTTCATTCTTTTAAATAGGCGAGGACCAAATTGGATTGTGAAGACGAGCAAGGGTTGGTTGCTCTTTTCAAGCACTCGTTGATGAAGTATCGTTCCTACCTGAGGCAAGCACACTTCGATGGCAAGCTTCTAAACGAAATTTCTGTAAAGTCTCCGGTGCTACATTTATCCGACGGTGAATGGAATAATCTTGTTACACATTGGTCGGCTGCAGCGTAAGGTACTATCTACGATATCACATCACAATTTGAACTACATTTCTGTATTTGCCTTAACGTCTCACTTGTACGAAAACTGTTAGCAGAAGAACATTCGTTCTCAAGGGACCACAGAATCTCATAACTATACTGCACACTGCATTGCTCTTGTGAGTACCTCTTGCCTTGTATGACCATACTTACTTTCATAGCTGTTTGATTATGTAGCATCACTGCACATGTAAGCCTCTTTATCGTCCATTTGGTGGACATTATAAGCTCTGTATGGACTCTTACATAAATTTAGAATCAACCCAATGCTTTTGAAGAGGTTTAGCTCTGCAGTCCTCTTGTAAGGACTGAACGTCGTCTATCACTGTACTTACATTAACAGCTACTCCCTCCGTCCCATAATATAAGAACGTTTTGTACAGTACACCAGTGTTCAAAACACTCTTGTATTATGGGAAGAGGGATTGGTTCATTGTGTAGCATTCTGCATCTTATCTCCCTCACCCACCATTTACTAAAAAAGATCAGATCTATATTTAATCTTACCAAAAAGTAGAATACACAGACAAAGCGAGTGCAGAAGTGTAGCCCATTGCTCTTGTCAGTACATTTTGTCCTGTAATGCTTGTACTTCCAGGGATTGGTAGTTGATTATGTAGCATCAATCTGCATCTTATCTTCATTATCCTCTATCCCTTCCAGTATTATCATATCTACAATTACTCTCTACAAAATGTAGAGTACAGGCAATGCTTATGAAGAAGATTCTGTGCTGAAATTCTTGAGTTATCCTTCCCTTGACATGGAGAAGGGCATTATAAAGCCGGTGTTAACTGTTAATGTAAGTCAGTCATTCTAAAGCCCTTATCCTCAACTGCTGTTTAATTTGCTCATACTCCCTATCGTTTACTACTGTTTAGTTTGCTGTTTCTACCAAAATGCATGTTCGCAAGAACCGTAAGTTCTAAGTTTTACTTGTAAAACCAAATTCCTTATTCATACCACACACATTACTCAATACTCCCTATATGCATGTTTGTGGATCTATAATCCAGTGTGTGGTGAAGCAGCCCACGTTTCCACCTTGTCATCTCCTATTTTATCTTACTGATGTGGCTGATGATATGAACAACATGCCATGCACATTAACCAAAATAGATACAATGATTTTCTTTGCCCTTCATCTATGCTTGTTATGTTGGCATGGTAATCCAGTAGTGTGGTGAAGCTCCCCGCATTATGAATGATGCCAAATTATGCTATTTGATATTTTGAACTTACTCTTTATTTTCTAATTTGAAATTGGATGGAATTGACAGCACAGTTATCATCTTTCTTTATACACGTGCAAAACCTGTCATCTCTCTGCTTTGTTTCAGGGTGATATGCCTGATGGCGTGCACAAGTCTGCTGAAGGCTGTGCGACAAACCCAACATATATTGCAGCAAAGAAGGCAAAACATCTTGAAGATAGCGAGACAACCCCAAAGTCTTGTCTTGATGCAGTGTTCAAATTACTTGAGACTAGCAGTCAGACTAGCTCACAGAATTCGTTGTGTGAATCAGTTCGACTTCTTCAGTCCCAAGTTCTAGCAGAAAGGCATTCTGCAACTCAACTTCGACTTGAAGTCCTATCTCTATGAAAGATTGTGGAGAACACCAATGAGAACCTCATCGCTAAACAGCTACACCTGGAAGCTATGACCGACATGCTAGGCCGGTCTCACAGCCTTGCTCAGTAGCTTGCGTAGCAGTTCCCGCGCAAGGCTAACCTTTCTTGAACTGTCTTGGAAGTGGTCTCGGTTCAGTATTATTTTATTATGCTGCAATGGTGCCCAGTTTTTGTAATCTGCTTCTTCGTTGCGCTTTATGATCACTGGTGGCGAACTTCGATTCCCAGTGGATGTAATATACCATAAATCCTTTATTGTATAGTGTAGGTTTATTCTTAGTTACTATGCCGTAATTTCTTTATTGTATAGAGTAGGTTTGTTCTTAATTCCTACTAGTTACTGCCATCATTCGCTATCTGAAAAAATCAGATGTAGTCGACCGGGCCGAAACATTCGCCTCTAATGGGCCTGGTGTTTAGCGGGCCACAATTGGGCCGGCCTGCATCTTTCTTGGGCCCGAATGATTGGGGCCTTCATACTTTGCGCGAGGCCCACAACTTACACCGGCCTATATTTTAGTTGGGCCTTTTGTGGACCCAGCGCTTAGTTTGGCCCAGGTAGCGTTGGACCATTAACAGGCTGAATATTGTACTGGCCTGTTACGGCCTAGATGAAACCATGGGCCTTTAGCAGGCCCAAATGCATATTGGGCCTCAATTTTCATTAGTCGTCGACGGGCCTTCAGCAGGCTGAAATGTAGACCGGGCCTTTTTGGGCCCAGTTATATCACGGGCAGTTACCAGGCCAAAACCTATCTCGGGCCTTAGTTGGCCCACTTATATCATGGGCCTTTAAGAGGCCGAAAGCTTAGTACACACATCAATGGGTCGAATTATGCGACGGGCCTTTAACAGACCCAAAGTCACGTTGGGCTTAACTATTGCCACCTTTATCACGGGTCGTTAGTCAGCCCGATGTCCCGTCGGACCATATATGGCCCATGGGCAGCACAGGCCATTCCCAGGCCGAAAGTCACACCGGGATGAAATGGGCCCATGTCTACATCGGGCCTCTAACAGGCCGAAAGTCACTGGGCTGTAATTGGGCCCAAATATTCGGTGAACAATTAACGGGCCAGATCTGGCTTCGGGCCGTAAGTGGGCCCAAATATTCGGCGAACAATTAACGGGCCAGATCTGGCTTCGGGCCGTAAATGGGCCTATATTAAGCAGGCCGTTATTGGGCTAGCCCACTAGTACGTGAATAAGTACTACGGGCCTTTGACTGGGCCGGCCTTTTTAACCTATATGGGCCTCTGTTGGGCCGTGCCATGTGTCGACGTATCATAGGCGCTTTGGGTCCAATGAGTGGATGACATTTGTCCCAACGGTGAGCCGACACGTGTTTCCTCCAGCCAATGATGATTTTACACGTGGAAAATCCCCATTGGTCGGGGCTGTTAACGGGTCATCGGATCCAAAACCGGACCCGATAGCTTAATGGCGTTCCGTTACGGTGGATGCCACGTGTCGGTCACCCTTGACAAAAGCACTTCTGTGATGCGCGATTTATCGTCATGGAAGTGGACACTTCCGTGATGATAATTTTGGTAATGTCATGGAACACTTCTACGACAGCACAGGTATGACTATCTTGATTCTGTCATAAATTTGTCATGGATGTACATGCATGACAGAAAACGTGACCTACTGTGACAAACATGTATCAGCACGGAAGTGTATTTTTTTGTAGTGCATGAAACGTGAATTTATTAGAATACTCTATGTGCTTCACTTATATCTTTTGAGCTAGGCAATTTTGCTCTAGTGCTTCACTTATATCTTTTTAGAGCACGGTGGTGGCTTTATTTTTTAGAAATTGTTGAACTCTCATGCTTCACTTATATTATTTTAAGAGTCTCTCTAAACAGCATGGTAATTTGCTTTGGTTATGAATTTAGTCCTAATATGATGGGCATCCAAGAGGGATATAACAAAAACTTTCATATAAAGTGCGTTGAATACTATGTGAAGTTTGATTCCTTATGATTGTTTTGAGATATAGAGATGGTGATATTAGAGTCATGCTAGTGAGTAATTGTGGATTGTAGAAATACTTGTGTTGAAGTTTGTGATCCCCGTGGCATATGCACGTATCGTGAACTCTTATGTGATGAAGTCGGAGCATGATTTATTTATTGATTATCCTCCTTATGAGTGGCGGTCGGGGACAAGTGATGGTCTTTTCCTACCAATCTATCCCCGTAGGATCATGCGCGTAGTACTTTGTTTCAATGACTAATAGTGCAATGAGTATGTGAGTTCTTTATGACTAATGTTGAGTCCATGGATTATACGCACTCTCACCCTTCCACCATTGCTGTCATCTCTAGTGCCATGCAACTTTTGCTGGTGCTTTACACCCACCATATACCATCTTCAAAATAGCCTCATACCTACCTATTATAGCATTTCTATAGCCATTCCGAGATATATTGCCATGCAACTTCTACCGTTCCGTTTTATTATGACACGCACCATCATTATCATATTGCCTTGCATGATCGTAAGATATTGTCTGTTTTTTTATGTCATTTGCTACGCTAGATCATTGCACATCCCGGTACACCACTGAAGGCATTCATATAGTCATATTTTGTTCTAAGTATTGAGTTGTATGTAAATAAAAATGTGATGATCATCATTATTAGAGCATTGTCCCATGTGAGGAAAGGATGATGGAAGCTATGATTCCCTCACACATTGGGATGAGTCTCCGAACTTTACAAAAAAATAAAAGAGGTCAAAGAAGCCCACAAAAAAATTAAAAGAGGCCAAAGAAGCACACCGAAAAAAAAGAGAAAAGAGAGAAGGAACAATGTTACTATCCTTTTTCCACACATGTGCTTCAAAGTAGCACCATGATCTTCATGATAAAGAGTCTCCTATGTTGTCACTTCATCTACTAGTGGGAATTTTTCGTTATATAACTTGGCTTGTATATTCCAATGATGGGCTTCCTCAAATTTCCCTAGGTCTTCGTGAGCAAGCGAGTTGGATGCATACACACTTAGTTTCTTTTTGAGCTTTCATAAACTTATAGCTCTAGTGCATCCGTTACATGACAATCCCTACTCACTCACATTGATATCTATTGATGGGCATCTCATAGCCCGTTGATACGCCAATTGATGTGAGACTATCTCCTTCTTTTTGTCTTCTCCACAACCACCATATTCTATTCCACCTATAGTGCTATATCCATGGCTCACGCTCATGTATTGCGTGAAAGTTGAAAAAGGTTGAGAACATCAAAAGTATGAAACAATTGCTTGGCTTGTCATCGGGGTTGTGCATGATTTAATGTTTTGTGTGATGAACATGGAGCATAGCAACACTATATGATTTTGTAGGGATAACTTTCTTTGGCCATGTAATTTTGAGAAGACATGATTGCTTTATTAGTATGCTTGAAGTATTATTTTTTCATGTCAGTATTAAACTTTTGTTTTGAATCTTATGGATCTGAACATTCATGCCACAATAAAGAAAATTACATGGATAAATATGTTAGGTAGCATTTCACATAAAAAATTCTGTTTTTATCATTTACCTACTCGAGGACGAGTAGGATTTAAGCTTGGGGATGCTTGATACGTCTCCAACGTATCTATAATTTTTGATTGTTTCATGCTATTATATTATCTGTTTTGAATGTTTTATATGCATTCATATGCTATTTTATATTATTTTGGGCCTAACTTATTAACCTACAGCCCAGTGCCAATTTCTGTTTTTTCTTGTTTTTGAGTTTCGCAGAAAAGGAATATCAAACGGAGTCCGAATGGAATAAAACTTTACGATGATTTTTCTTGGACTAGAAGACACACGTAGGACTTGGAAACAAAGTCAGAAGAGTCTCGAGGTGACGGAAAGGGTGCAGGTCGCCCCCCGCCTTGTGGGTCCCTCGGAGCTCCTCTAACCCTATTCTTCGGCCTATAAATTCCCAAACATTCGCAAACCATCAGAAGCGTGCACCAAAATACTTTTCCGTCGCCGTAACTTTCTGTTCCCGTTAGATCCCATCTTGGGGCCTATTCCGACATCCTGCTGGAGGGGGATTCGATCACGAGGGCATCTACATCAATCCTATTGCCCTTCTGATGAAGCGTGAGCATTTTACCAAAGACCTACATGTCCATAGCTAGTAGCTAGATGGCTTCTTCTCTCTCTTTGATTCTCAATACCATGTTCTCCTCGATGTTCTTGTAGATCTATCCGATGTAATCTTATTCTTCGGTGTGTTTGTCGAGATTGATGAATTGTGGATTTATGATCAGCTTATCTATGAATATTATCTGAATCTTCTCTGAATTCTTGTATGCATGATTTAATATCTTTGTATTTATGTTCGAATTATCGGTTTGGTTTGGCCAACTAGATTGGTTTTCTTGCAATGAGAGAGGTGCTTAGTTTAGGTTGAATCTTGCGTGATTTCACCCAGTGACAAAGTAGGGGTAGCGAGACATGTATTGTATTGTTGCCATCAAGAGTAAAAAGATGGGGTTTTCATTATATTGCTTGAGTTTATCCCTCTACATCATGTCATCTTACTTAAGGAGTTACTCCGTTCTTTATGAACTTAATACTCTAGATGCATGCTGGATAACAGTCGATGTGTGGAGTAATAGTAGTAGATGCAGGCAGGAGTCGGTCTACTTGACACGGGCGTGATGCCTATATTCATAATCATTGCCTTGGATATCGTCTTAAGTATGCGCTTTTCTATCTATTACTCGACAGTAATTTGTTCACTCACCGTATTATTTGCCTTCAAGAGAGAAGCCTCTAGTGAAGCCTATGGCCCCCGGGTCTATTTTCCTTCATATATTTTCACATCTATATACCAAAAATACCTTGGTGAAATTTATTTACTTTTACGGTTTAGTAATCATTTATATCTATCTCTACCAGATCTCACATTTGCAAGTGATCGTGAAGGGATTGACAACCCCCTTTTCGCGTTGGGTGCAAGTGTTTGATTGTTTGTGTAGGTGCATATATTGGGGACTTGCGTGTTTCTCCTACCGGATTGATACAATGGTTCTTAATTGAGGAAAATATTTATCTCTACTTTGCTGCATCACCCTTTCGTCTTCAAGGAAAAAACCAACGCAAGCTCAAGAAGTAGCATCTAGCTTGATAGTTTGACGTCGATGTAGGGATATAGTTACGTAGGTAGTGATGTGGACCCGGATGACAACTTCTGATGCTTTTGGTATATGAATCATGAATCATGAATCCTTATGTTGCTTATGCCTCCATATATGAATCATGAAATCTTGTTATGTTCCCTTTTGTAGATGAGATGGTATGTGGTGTACTCAGGTAGACGTCCAGAAGCCTATGATTCATGAAAAGCATGTCATGAACAAGTCAATCGTTACACAGAAATCTACAAAGGGTACGATACTAGAGAGGCAGAGCAGCCTACTCCAACTATTTGCTCCAAGAGGAGAGAAATCGGATACGGTTGGAGTTGGATGAAGAACTTGTTTATCGTAATTGTGGTCTTGCTTAGTGTGATGCTTGTATGGCCCATGTAACATAATTAGGTCACATTGAGGTTTTAGTGTCTACTTAGGACTTGTTACGATGCTTTTGTCACTACTGGGATTTCACCCCACACAAAGTGCTAGAAATACTCGGCGAAGGGCCAAATAAACTCGGCAAAGTCTTTGCCAAGAATTGCTCTCGACAAAGCGCACTCAGCATACACCTTTTAGGCAAACATAATTTTGCTGGGAGCCGACTGCCGGGCACTCGGTAAACAATTTGCCGAGAGTCAAACAGTGCCTCTCGGCAAAATAAAGCGTCTTCACGGAAAACCGACGAAAACGGCGGTTTCCACATGGCGCAACTTTTCCCAGAGCCAGGGATTGGCTCTCGGCAAAAACCAATGAGCACAACGCCGCCACGTGTTCACCACCTGACAGGCGGGACCCAAGACTAATTTTGAGGCTTGTCTTTGCCGAGAGCCAATCTCGGAAAAACAAACGATACGAAACCGCCACGTGTCCGTCACCTGACATGCTGGTCCCACGACCTATGCCGAGTTCAATTTTTGCCAAGAGCCAAGATCGGCAAAGAGCAGAGCCTATAGAGTCGCCACTTGTCGACCACCTGACAGGCAGGACCCAAGACTAGAGAACGAGTCCACAGTTGTGTGTTACACGTGATGCGCGGCTACAAACTTTTACTATTTTGCATGTAATGTGCTCTAGGAACTTGCATGCAATGTCCACGGATATGAACTCGCATGTGATGTGCCGCTACAAACTTTGATTTTGCATGTGATATGGTCTAGGAACTTGTATGAATTAAACCTAGCTATGTGAACATGTTTATGATGTGCTCGACACATTTGTAGGAGCTAGGAGCTCCCATATTCATTTGATATGAGATGTGCTGTTCTGCAGTGAAGTTATAGGAAGAAAATGTATGTATTTATTTTTAATTGCAGGGATTATAGAAAAAACAACTTTACAACAGAAGCAATGGGACATATTTTTACCGAAAAGGGGTTTTCCCCCGCTTTGTATACAAAGCAACCAACCGAACCATACAGGGATAGGTGCTGGGGCGGAAGCAGCACAGTCACGCCTAAAAGAAAAGACGGAGAAAGAGCAAAAGAAACAAATGCCGACAACGGCGAATCAACAAGAACGAAGAAGCCTCGCGATCATTGCACCCACCGGGATCTTCCACTAGGCTCCAAGACTCCGAAGCGCCGGCACCTATTAACATCTCCAAGAAGGATCGCGACAATGACGACGCTGCTGCCAAGGGTTTCCCCCGGTACACGACGAGGCAAGAGGAAGGGAAGCCCCCGACGTCCTCCCGGAAGGTCAGGTGGCACCCACAGGCGCCACCGCGCCGGTGTCGGCCAAGCCGACAGGGGTTTCCCCCGATCCCAACCCGCACCTCGGGAGCTCCGGAGCCTGCCACCAAACCAACCACCACCGTGCGCCAACGCGGTCATGAAGCCCCCAGGCCGTCTCACCACGGCACCGCGAAGTGAGGACAGCACGGCGAAGAATCAGAGCCGGGACTAGGGCATCAGCACCATTGGCACGCGGGAGGGCCCCACCTCCACCGTCAGCGACGGTAGCCGTCCGGACGCAATAGCAGGAGCACACCAAGCCCGTGGGCCCACAGGCCCGGCCGAGCTCTCGTGGGCCTGTAAAGCTCCCGCCCTCGCGCTGCTGCCGGCACGCCGTCGGCGCCGCCGCCCCACATCCGAGCTGCTCCTCCTCCACACCGCGCCGCAGACAACGAGGCCACGCTGGGGAACCGGCCCGCTAGGACCCAGATGGGGCCGGGAGGGCCCAGATCTGGGCCGGGGGCGCGCCGCCGGCCACCATATGTCAGCACGCCGCCCTGCCGCCAAGGGCA
>NC_057796.1:415178107-415181597 GCF_018294505.1 Triticum aestivum
GAGCGCGCGGGGACAGAAGGGCCCGCCGCCGCCGGCACCACCCGGGCCAGCGCCGGGGGCACCCGCCGGCGGCAGCGGGGGAGAACCACCGGAGGAGGGGGCCGAGAGGAAGGGAAGGGGCGCGCCGCCCCGGCCACCTCCCGGGGAGGCGGCGCAGGGCGGGAACGGGAGGGGAGGGGGAAGAGGAGGGCGGGATGCGTCGGGGCGCGCGCCCCGGCGACCGGCTGCGGCGAGAGGAGGCTAGGGCGCCGCCGGCGGCGGCGGAAACCCTAGCGAGAGCCTAGCGGGAGGGAGCGGGTTGGGAGCAATGGGACATATTTCCGAGAACAACACTCGGAAATACATGCTTTACCAAGAGCTCACGCTCGGAAGAGGGGTCACCTGAGCGATAGGATAGACTTTCCCGACGGCACCTCTCGGCAAAGGTAGCACTCCAGTAGTGCCATTCTTTTCCGAGTGCAGGCGCCTCTCATTAAAGGTAGCACCCCAGTAGTGCCATTCTTTTCCAAGAGCATGCCCTATCAGGTGGGCCCCACAGACCTACCTGCCAAGTCAAGATGTTTCAGTCTACAGTGGGATGTCGAGCGGGACTGCATAGCTCTCCACAAAGAAAATATTTCTGGATTCATATTATTTCTTTTAAAAAATTATCAAATACTAATTTGAAATGTTTTAGTGACAGGAGGGTCCAATAGATCCACCTGTCAGGTCAGAATGTTTCAGTGACAGGTGGGCTACCGAGCAGCCCGGTTTAGCTCTCGGTAAAGACAAGCGCAAGTCACGAAGCTGTCAGATGCATACAGCCACGTGGGATCCCTTTGACGTGTGATGCTCTCGGTGTCTGTGGCGATTGCTGACTGTGCATTCTTCGCTGTGTCTTGTGCTCGGCAACAACATCTCGTTGTCATGTTCTTGTCTTTACGGGTTACTACTCTCGGCGTATATCTGTTTGCCGAGTGCCCATGGTTTGGCCCTCGGTGAAGAGCCAAGCACTCGGGGTATGTTGGAATTCAAGTAGTGTGTTAGTTTTATGAAAAACTTGTGATTTGTTATGATCCTTTTGTTTGTGTGATGTTTGTGGCATTGGCTATGATGTTCGGGTCGAGTACCCTTAGCCGAGCACTCGGGGTATGTTGAAATTCAAGTAGTGTGTTAGTTTTATGAAAAACTTGTGATTTGTTATGATCCTTTTGTTTGTGCGATGTTTGTGGCATTGGCTATGATGTTCGGGTCGAGTACCCTTAGCCGAGAACTACACTCGGCAAAGTCTCTGCCGAGTGGGAAACGGCTTTCGCCAAGTTTTTCTGCACTCGAAAACTTGGAAATTCCAGTAGTGATATATTCCAGATATCATGTGGCGCCGGTACAAATGTACAGATCATGAGATTTCCATGTCTTCAAACTACCAGTTGGTGGTGGCATTCACTCATTGCACGTAGCCTTTGTTGATTACAACTTGGCACCGCAGTTTGCTCCGTGATTACTAATTAGTAAGTTAGTGAGTAGATTGGTGTCTAGAGAAAATTAGCGAATTCATCTAATATAGTGATGTGCTTCCGTCTGGCTGTCCGTCCGCCTCCATTATACGTACGGTGGCCGCCGGTGTACCTGCCACGGCAAAGATTCCGCAGAGTGCAAACAAGGAACAAGGAACAACTCATTAAACCATACGAATTTTACCTGCTGCTCCGGAGGACAGCCCACCACATGCAGGCGTGGGGACACTCCGGCGCTTATATATTTCCCCGGCGCCAGTCCATCAGCAGCAGCAGCAGCTCAAGCTTCCCCTGATCAACTAGTCACCTAGCCATCGTCGTTTCTTGCATAGCCAAGCAAGAAACAAGCTTCTTGGCTGAGAAGATGGCGTCCAGGGCTCCGACGATGGTGGCGCTGCTGCTCGCGGCGGTGGCGGCGACGTGCGCGCGGGCGCAGCTGCACGACAAGTTCTACAGCGAGTCGTGCCCCAGCGTGGAGGAAGTCGTGAGGAAGGAGATGGTGAGGGCGCTGTCACTGGCGCCCAGCCTCGCCGGGCCGCTCCTCCGGATGCACTTCCACGACTGCTTCGTCAGGGTAAGCTGCATTTGCATGCATCAGTTTCCGTCCGTACCATGTTGTGTGCTGTGGCCTGACCAGTGACCGCCATGAATGCAGGGGTGCGACGGCTCGGTTCTGCTGGACTCGGCCAACAAGACGGCGGAGAAGGACGCGCAGCCGAACCAGACGCTGCGAGGCTTCGGCTTTGTCGAGAGGGTGAAGGCCGCGGTGGAGAAGGCCTGCCCCGACACCGTCTCCTGCGCCGACATCCTCGCCCTCATTGCCAGGGACGCAGTATGGCTGGTGAGTAGAGTACTAGGACATTCTCTTTTGCAAATGACACGGTATATACGTGTGGAAGCCAAATTCTAATGCTGCTCGATCATGGTTTCTCCAGAGCAAGGGTCCATTCTGGACAGTTCCTCTCGGCCGGCGAGACGGCAGCGTGTCCATTTCCAACGAGACTGACGCTCTGCCACCCCCGACCTCCAACTTCACCGTGCTCACCCAGCTCTTCGCCGCCGTGAACCTCGACACAAAGGACCTTGTCGTCTTGTCCGCCGGGCACACCATCGGGACGTCGCACTGCTTTTCCTTCTCCGACCGGCTCTACAACTTCACCGGCATGGAGAACCCCAGCGACATCGACCCCTCGCTGGAGCCGCAGTACATGATGCGGCTAAAAAGCAAGTGTGCCAGCCTCAACGACAACACCACCCTCGTGGAGATGGACCCCGGCAGCTTCAAGACCTTCGACACCGACTACTTCAAGCTGGTGAGCAAGCGGAGGGGCCTCTTCCACTCTGACGGCGCCCTCCTCACCGACCCCTTCACCCGCGCCTACGTCCAGCGCCATGCCACCGGCGCCTTCAAGGACGAGTTCTTCGCAGACTTCGCCGCCTCCATGATCAAGATGGGCAACGCCAACCCGCTCACCGGAAGCCAGGGCGAGATCAGGAAGAAGTGCAGCGTGGTTAACCATTAAACCACCGACGAAGTACAAGGCTGTTTTGATTCGTGACCATCCTTTTTTCCCTGTAAATTACTGTAAGATTGTTATAGCTCCTTACTCTCCCAAATCTTTTTCTTTCATTAATCTATTGTTTCGTTACAACCATGTGAATTTCTTGTTCACACGACAAACACTTTGAAATTGACACATCTGACGTGTTGTGCGTTGTCATCTGGAGATTCATGTCACGCTTACTAGTTCTGTCTAAGTTGTCTTGTTTTATTTTAGGATGTTACATAAATAAAGTTTTGTTGTGTTTTTTGTTTTATCTTAGAGCATCATAATGTTTCGTATGTACTAGTAAAAAGACGAGTTATATTAGACTATTTTAATTTAGTTGCTTTTGGGGCTGGTTGGATAGCATCTATCAACCGCGGCCTCACCAATTTTTTGAGTGTTGGCGTGCATTTAGTCTCTTCTCGTTACGAAGTGTATCTTTGTGTT
>NC_057796.1:415181607-415188723 GCF_018294505.1 Triticum aestivum
CATTGCATACCAGTGAAAACCGAGTGCACAAGCACGAAGAACGATGAATCCAAGGTAGAAAAACATTTCACACATATTCCATGATTTTTATCTACATGTACGTGTTTATGCATACATGTGAAGATAATAAAGAGTTGTAAAAGTCAAAGAAGAGTCATATAGTTGAAGTCAAACAACACCTTGAAGCATTACCGGAGCGATAATCGTAGACACGCGGATTTGTGACCGGCTTTTACAGACTCCTTCCGACTAATCCCCCCCCCTCCCTTGAATTTCAGCCGGGGTGGGGCCCAACCTCCCCCAATATCCAATCCTATTGGGCCCTAATTAATTAGTCTGTAAAGCCCATGAACTAACCCCGTGGCTCTAGCTGTACTCTTACTCGGATATAAAAGCCACTTTCCACAGTTGCTTGTGAACCAACAATATATATCACCTTTCATTTTTTTACAGGAAAAGATTTCGATCGATTCATCAACTATCAAGGTAGTATAAAGAACCACATAAGTAAATATTACATTTTGATCCGTCGACCATCTAGCAATGACTACAAGCACTGTGGCTAACCGAAGGCGCGCCGCCATCATTTCCCCTCACTCGCCGGAGTCGGCCAAATATTTTTGTAGTAGACAGTCAGGAAGTCATCGTGCTAATCCCTACTGGACTAGTGCACTTGAACAGCAACCGCCGCCGATGAAGAGATGTGTAGATTGGAAAAATCTAACCAATGGACAAATGACCACTAGCGAACAAAGACCTGATCCATGTGGATCCACCGAAGACAAACGTCGACCGAATCTCATGAGATTCGCTGGAGATAAACACCCTCCAACGATGGTAGAAGCACCTCCGGAATGGGGCTAGGCGAGAAGAATCATATTCCATCTTCAAAGAGCCGTCGCTGCCAGAATGTCGTGCGTTGTCATCTAGAGATTCATGTCACGCTTACTAGTTCTGTCTAGGTTGTCTTGTTTTATTTTAGGTTGTTACATAAATAATGTTTTGTTGTGTTTTTTGTTTTATCTTAGAGCATTATAATGTTTCATATGTACTAGTAAATAGAAGAGTATAGTCACCCACAAAAGAAAGTATAGTCGAGAGGGCCTTTTTGGCACTCGGGAGCATATGCTTCTGACTTTAAAAATGTGGTTTAAACATATTTTGAAATGTCACATAATTCTGATAAAAAAATTCACATATATATCTCAAGATTCTATGCGTTCACAAAGTCATTTCATGGAAAACCGACAATTTTTGTGTCACGTGTGAAAAAAAACAAATTTAGTGTTAAAAAGGACTTTTCACGATACATTTTTTCATCTTTTCTACACAGGCCTAAAAAAATGCCGGTTTTCCGTGAAGCTTGGCGTGCACAAATAGAATGGCAAGATGTACTTGCCAAATTTTGTTCGGAATTTTTCAGCATTTAAAAGAAATTCCAATGACAGAAGTATATGCTCTCATGTGCCAAAGTGAATTTCCGGTTATAGTCAAACAATTTTTATTTAGTTACTTTTGGGGCTGTTTGGATATATAGCAGCCATCAACCACCTTACCAGTTTTGTGCTTTTTGTTTTATCTCAGAGCATATCATAATGTTTCACATGTACTAGTAAAAAGAAGAGTAATAGTTAGACTCGGAAATTCAATACGGCTCGTACGACCATACGCTCATATTATCCAGACCGATGGTCTGTATAGGGATTTGAGCACTCGGTTGTATAACTTGACGTATTGCTCCTCCTGGTAATTTTATGAAACAGTTTCGGTGGCCCACGTCTGTGACCACTTAATGCGGCAACAGGTGTTGGTCCTCTACGGTTTAGGCCTCTGCAGCACTTTCTAGACCGGATATCTCTAACAGAACTGATTTCGTGACCCACGACAGAACCAGCTCTCGCCTCACCCCCCCAGCTCCGTTTGGATTTTCCCTTCAAACAAAAAACTCCGTTTGGATCGCCTCATCAATCACCCAATCTACAAGATGATAACCCCAACCCGCAGAACCCATCGACCAGTTTCCTTCCAGCACTGAATTGCCTAGGATCATCCGACTTGTGGCTGTTACGAATGTTATGGCCATTGTTATCCTGCTGGGGTTGTCGATCCTCACTAGTACCAGCAGAAAACACGTTCGTGCTCAGCTCCATGGAGCACCTTTTTTGTTTGAAATTTTTTAAAATCACATTTCAAAAGTTGAATTTTTTCATTTTTTTTCCATATTGTCATATGGATGTACAACATGTGCGTAAATTTCATGAGAAAATACATTGACACTAGAGGTACATAAAAAAGCAAAAAAAAAAATCTATTTTTTTAAAGGAACGATGCACACTCTGTTCCCTAATTGAAAATCGCAAAATCGTCATTTTTGTGTAGCCTGCGTGTCAATATATTTTCGTATGAAAATCCGCACACATCCAGTATAGATTCATGTGACAGTGTGCATTTCATTAATAATTTGTTGAAACTTTGAAATGTGGCTTTTGATTTTTTTTAAAGGCCTCCATGGAACTCGAGCATCAAAAAGCAGCATGGTCTATACTCTAGTTATGTATGTGTAAGCATCCCGTGGACTTTTGCATTGTCAATGAAATATGCAATCAAGCTGCGTGCTTTCTTATCAAAATATTGTTTGTTGCTTTAAATTCCACTTTTGGTCGCTGGTGGCAAAAAAATCTAAAAAAATTCGGGTTGTAGGAAAAAACACATGCATTAATTTACATGTCTGTTGAGTTGATATTTCTATAAAAAATAATTCTAACTAACCCGGCCTGCTGATTGTTCTTGTACAGTATGGAAATCTCAGTAGCACGTTTTGAAATTTTGTGATGGTACAGAATATCCCAATTTGCATAAATGGTTTTTTTTCTTTTTTCCCCAGGTGCATACATGATTTTTCGATAGTTTTTTTATTACTTTTTTTAGCGGTGTTTTTATGGGCTATGTTGTGTAAACATTGCTGGTTGCAACTGCAAACGTTCTGTACCTTGGTCCTGATACGAGGCATCTCCTTACTCACGGACCATCCGTCTCATCCAATGTCCAGTGCCTGGGCCCGCCATGTGGGCTATTTATTTGGTCAAAACCAGCCTACGTATCGACCTTCTCTGTACTTCTATAGATACACACACAAGCGGAATACCCGAATATCTATCGTTCGCACATGCATCATTTAATGGTGACAGGACACATCTAAACAGCTGATCCCGCGGTCCAGATAATAGGATCATACGGTAGCATAACCCAAAACGGCGTGTTCACCAGAGACTATTTTACTTTAGTTACTTTTCAGGCCGGTTGGATAGCAGCCATCAACCGCCTTACCAATTTTTTGAGCGTTGGTGTGCATTTAGTCTTTTCTTATTAGGAAGTGTATCTTTATGTTCCGTTGTGTATCGAGTGCACAAGAAACGAAGAAAGATGGATTCAAGATAGAAAAACATTTTTCACACATATCCCATGACTTTTATGTACATGTACTTTTTTGTTCGTACATGTGAAGATAATAGACAATGGAAAAGTCAAAGACGGGTCATATAGTAGAAGCCAATCAGAACCTTGGCGCATTACTGGAGTATAAAAGCCTCTTTCCACCGTGCCCATAGACCAACCATATATATCACCTTTCATTTTTTTAGGGGAAAAGCTTCCGATCTATTCATTACCGTCAAGGTAGTATAAAGAATAACATAAGAAAAAATGACATCCAAATCCATAGACCACCAACCAACGACTACAAGCACTGTAGCGAGCCGAAAACGTGCCGCCGTCCTTGCCCCTCACACACCGGAGGTGGGAAAATCTCGTTGTAGTAGACAATGAGAAGTCGTCGCGCTAATTCCTACTGGACCAGTGCACCAGAACAACATCTGCCGCCGACGAACAAAGACCTGATCCATGTGGATCCACCGAAGACAAACGCCGACCGAATCCCATGAGACAAACCTTCACACGCCCTCCAATGATGGTAGAAGCACCGTTGGAACGGGGACTAGGCAAGGAGAACTGTATTCCATCATCAAAGAGCCGTCGCCGCCTCGCCTCTTTGAGTAGGACACATGCCCTAAAAGTTTTCAAAAAACGAAGCCCTAAGACTACGAGGTGTCCTTATTTTTTCCTCCTTGCCAAGAGCGATGATGGTTGAAGTAAAAAAAGTATTTCTAGTCTTTTGTACAAGTCCAAGAGCTTATAAAAATGCCTCGTAGTAGCTTGCAAGGCATCTCATTCTTATGGGAGGGGATTTTCATCTCAAGTGTGGTGTGAAGAGATCTCTCACCTATGCTGGAAAAGGCAGTGCCGAGAAGGCGCTTAGACACCCTTAGGTGTTAGGCAACGACCAAATGCCTCGCCTAGGGCATAAGCGAAACTCTAGGCAGGGGAAGAAAGAAATTAGCCACTCAAGCGAGCAATCATGCCATATTACATAGATTTGTCAAATGGGCCTAGGTTTACTCACTTGTATGATCTAAGTTAATATTGATACACATATATAACCCCAAATATACCTTAATAGCGAATACTATACATCCACCTAGGCTACACTTAGGGTGCTTAAAAACTACCTTGCCTCTCGGTGGAAATTTACATCACGTCTTGTCGATGCAAATAAGAGGTTCTCTATCATAAGATCACATGTTTGGAGTTTTTTTCCTCTCAATGGAGTTCTCGCTCACCCTTCTTGATGGTTTTTCCTTGATATCCTCAACAATAAGAGTAGGACTTCCATGTTTTTGTGGAACGAAACTTATATTAAATTTCCGATGTCTAACATTGTCACTGTATAACCCTTATGTTGTTTTTTGACTACTACAACCAGAAGCGCATATATTCTTTTAAAGTTTATTAATTTTCTCATATATGAAATTTTCCTTTAGGACTAACCTACCACTCACTGCTAAAAAATTCAAAATTCATTTTTAGTTAGTTTAAAGAAAACCACAAAATTTGAGAAAATATTCAAAGATTACATATGGAGGAGGAAAGATAGGGAAACATGACAAAAGCCAACCTGTGGCAACCACTAGGGAGTCCATGCAACCGACCCATGTGTCCAACCTTGCCGAGTGAGTTCATCAAACGACCCACATAGTACTCCCACCCGTGTCTGCTTGTCCGAGCGCATTGCCTTGTCCCCTATATCTCCTTTGCCTATTATTGCAATGTTTTAGGGGTGACTATACACTAAATATTTCTTTGCAAGGGATGGACTAGGATAACAATTTATCCAATCTCCAAAAAGTCTTCCTTTAGATCCAATCTAGATTAGACAGCTTGAATAAATAGATGTATTATGCACTCTCATGATTACACTTGAGTGGTGTCCTTTTCAGGCTACCATTTTGATGTAGTAGCTATGTAGCAACCTCTCTCTCTCACTCACTCTCTCTCTCTCTCTCTCTCTCTCTCTCTCTCTCTCTCCACGACTTCCCTATGGACTTATACTACCAAATAATATGTATATTTGGAACTCCCAATTAGAGTAATTTCTCTCTAAATGATTCAGTAGATGACATCTCAATAGGGTTGGGATGGTCAAAACAAGCTCCTCGGAACCCCTTTTTTCTAAACACAGAGTGAGCGAAGTTGTATTCATAATAAATTGGCTGGATCGGATAACTTCTCAACCGAGCCTAACAAACCTTCTAGGAGGTTGGGAAGTTGTTTGAGGACCTCCATGTGGAGCACCCTAAGCTTTTAAGACTATTTTTTGTGAAATTATTTTGATGCCCATGACTAAAGAGGCTAATCAATTTCCATTGTACATATTGACATGCCTTCTTAACGTTAACTTCATATTTACAAAGGTGGCGAATGATTGACTCAATGGGGTTGTCGACCAAGTGGTTCAACCCACAAAAACGTCGTTAATGCATGATAGGTGGTTGTCTTCCATGAATTTGTTCATGAATTGTACCATGAAAATGGATGGTGTCATTTGAAAGTAGACTTCGATAAGGCATACAAGTGTGAAATTTGTCACCATTACACTAACTCAAACGATGCATGCTTCAGGCCAACAACTCAGAAAGTGATCGGTTTAAGACGTATACCCATTGATTTGATCTAATATGGCCAAAATCTGGTTGATAGGGAAAAATTCAGTCACGTGACTGACATACAACGTTCCTTTCATCTGCAAATTGGTTGTTCTTTCTCACAAACCACGCTAACGATGTATGAATGTTTTCTTTGGAAAACTTTACATTCCCTATGACTCAAAACCATACCCTTTAGGGTTATCGAGTGTCTCCGTGGGCACAGGAACCTCAAACCAGTTTGTGAAGTAAGATGCCACCAATTTACATATTTTAATGGTACATTTGACATTAACCTTTGTAAGATTATGTGGAATATCCTCATTGTATACATCTATTTTCTTAAGGAAATGAAATCGTGATGCGTGTCGGGAATGGTGATGTGATCTCTGCTCAAATATCAGAGTCATGTCTTTAAGTTTACCTTCAAGATTTATCTTAGAACTAAATAATTGTTATTTTGTTTTGATCTCTGTAAGAACATTATCTTTGTATCATGTTTAATAAACTATGCTTACCATTATATGTATCGGAAAAATGAGTGTTCAATTTATTATAAGGATATGTTTTATGGCTTTGCACCTATTATTAGTTCATTTTGGATCCTGAATGTGAAAATGATGTCTATAACATAGAAGCTAAACGTCTTAAGAAGACTAATAATAATACTTACATGTGTCATTGCTGTCTTGGTCACATCGGAAAGAAATGTATGCAAAAGCTTCATAAATATGGAGTATTAACGTCTTTTGATTTTGAACCGTTTGGCACATGTGAGTCTTTCTTGATGGGTAAACTAACTAAGACCCCGTTCACGGGTCATCCTTAACGGGGGGGGGGGGGTTGAATTATTGGAAATAATACATAGTGATATAAGTGGTCCGATGTCACTAGTACAAAACAGGGCTTTCGTCACAGGGCAATATTCACATTAGTCCCGGTTCAGTCACGAACCGGGACTAATGTGAGCATTGGTCCCGGTTTGTGCAGCTAAGGCATTAGTCCCGGTTCACTTGGGCCCT
The DNA here is from genome assembly GCF_018294505.1 of Triticum aestivum. NCBI lineage: Eukaryota > Viridiplantae > Streptophyta > Magnoliopsida > Poales > Poaceae > Triticum > Triticum aestivum. The sequence goes on from NC_057796.1 coordinate 415,188,668, forward strand.
TTAGTCACGGTTGGTGCCACGAACCGGGACTAAAGGGTGCAATGCCCATTAGTACC
>NC_057796.1:415189030-415195093 GCF_018294505.1 Triticum aestivum
GGGCCCATCAAACTCTACCCCCCCTGTGGACCGCCTTTTCAGTTTTAGAAAAAACAAAAGAAAATGATGGAAATGTCAAAAAAATAAAATAAAATAAGTTTCCCATGTGATATGTGGTCTAGTTGTTGGGAAAATTAACAAATATGAATTTCGACTTTATTTGCAAAATCTCTCTGGAATTTCTTAAAATGGGCATAACTTTTGCATACGAACTCGGATGAAAAAGTTTTTTATATGAAAAATCATCTACTCGAAAAGTTACATCCGAATTTAACTGGGGGAACCCCGTTAAACATTTTCAAAATCCTCAAAAACCTAACAGAAAAAAAGATACGGGGCTTTTAAGATCTGGAGAGGCAAAAAAATTCAAAAAATTTCAAATTGTGGTCAAACTGTGGTCAAACAATGGTAAAACTAATTATTCTAGAATATTAGTGTTACTAAATAATTATTTCAGTTTTTTTGAATTTTGGTCAAATCTGGTCAAACTGTGGTCAAACAATGGTCAAACTAATTATTCCAGAAATATTACTGTTACTAAATAATTATTGTTTTTTAAAACAATAGTTTCAAACTCAAACAGTGAAATGTGTCACTTCATGCTCAAGCTAAATTCCTGAGGGTTAATAGAATTGACATCTTACTATTGTCAGGAAAACAACAAGTGCAGACTTGGAAACAAGGGAGAATAGAACCCGGAAGTTAAGCGTGCTCAGGCTGGAGTAGTTAGAGGATGGGTGACCATTCGGGAAGCTAGATGATTTGGAATGATGAGGGGTGATTAGAGACTAGAGGATAAATTGAGCAGTGATGAGGGGTGGTGATTAGAGATTAGAGGTTAAAATAATTCAGAAATTTGAAAATCAAAACAAAAATTAAAAAAAAATCGCAAATTTTTTTTTTCAAAAAAATAATATCATAAAATTTCCTTTAGTCCCGGTTGGTAACACCAACCGGGACTAAAGGTGGAGCTCCAGGCTGCGTCCACATGGACGGCCTTTAGTCCCGGTTCGTGTAAGAACCGGGACTAAAGGGGGAGGCATTAGTAACGACCCTTTAGTCCCGGTTCAAAAACCGGGACTAAAGGCCCTTACCAACCGGGACAAAAGCCCCCTTTTCTACTAGTGTGTTCACACTGGCACGCGGTGGATGCTTATACTTTGTAACCTTCGCTGATGATTTTAATAAATATGGTAATATTTACTTAATGAAACATAAGCCCCAGACCTTTGAAAAGTTCAAAGAATTCCAGAACGAAGTTGATACTCATCGTGGCAAGAAGATAAAGTTTCTACGATCATAGCGCGGAGGCAAATATCAAAGTCATGATTTTAGCAAACATCTAAGTGATCATGGATTTGTTTTGGAATATACTCATCCCGGAACTCCACAAAGGAATGCAGTGTCTAAGAGGTGTAACCAAACCATGTTGACATGGTGAGGCCAATGATGTCTCTTACCGATTTGCCTTTTTCCACACTTGTGCTTCAAAGTAGCACCATGATCTTCATGATAAAGAGTCTCCTATGTTGTCACTTCATCTACTAGTGGGAATTTTTCGTTATATAACTTGGCTTGTATATTCCAATGATGGGCTTCCTCAAATTGCCCTAGGTCTTCGTGAGCAAGCGAGTTGGATGCATACACACTTAGTTTCTTTTTGAGCTTTCATAAACTTATAGCTCTAGTGCATCCGTTACATGACAATCCCTACTCACTCACATTGATATCTATTGATGGGCATCTCATAGCCCGTTGATACGCCAATTGATGTGAGACCATCTCCTTCTTTTTGTCTTCTCCACAACCACCATATTCTATTCCACCTATAGTGCTATATCCATGGCTCACGCTCATGTATTGCGTGAAAGTTGAAAAAAGGTTGAGAACATCAAAAATATGAAACAATTGCTTGGCTTGTCATCGGGGTCGTGCATGATTTAATGTTTTGTGTGATGAAGATGGAGCATAGCAACACTATATGATTTTGTAGGGATAACTTTCTTTGGCCATGTAATTTTGAGAAGACATGATTGCTTTATTAGTATGCTTGAAGTATTATTTTTTCATGTCAGTATTAAACTTTTGTTTTGAATCTTATGGATCTGAACATTCATGCCACAATAAAGAAAATTACATGGATAAATATGTTAGGTAGCATTTCACATCAAAAATTCTGTTTTTATCATTTACCTACTCGAGGACGAGTAGGATTTAAGCTTGGGGATGCTTGATATGTCTCCAACGTATCTATAATTTTTGATTGTTCCATGCTATTATATTATCTGTTTTGAATGTTTTATATGCATTCATATGCTATTTTATATTATTTTGGGCCTAACTTATTAACCTACAGCCCAGTGCCAATTTCTGTTTTTTTCTTGTTTTTGAGTTTCGCAGAAAAGGAATATCAAACGGAGTCCAAATGGAATAAAACTTTACGATGATTTTTCTTGGACTAGAAGACACACGTAGGACTTGGAAACAAAGTCAGAAGAGTCTCGAGGTGACGGAAAGGGTGCAGGGCGCCCCCCGCCTTGTGGGTCCCTCGGAGCTCCTCTAACCCTATTCTTCGGCCTATAAATTCCCAAACATTCGCAAACCATCAAAAGCGTGCACCAAAATACTTTTCCGTCGCCGTAACTTTCTGTTCCCGTGAGATCCCATCTTGGGGCCTTTTCCGGCATCCTGCTGGAGGGGGATTCGATCACGGAGGGCATCTACATCAACCCTATTGCCCTTCCGATGAAGCGTGAGCATTTTACCATAGACCTACATGTCCATAGCTAGTAGCTAGATGGCTTCTTCTCTCTCTTTGATTCTCAATACCATGTTCTCCTCGATGTTCTTGTAGATCTATCCGATGTAATCTTATTCTTCGGTGTGTTTGTCGAGATTGATGAATTGTGGATTTATGATCAGCTTATCTATGAATATTATTTGAATCTTCTCTAAATTCTTATATGCATGATTTAATATCTTTGTATTTATGTTCGAATTATCGGTTTGGTTTGGCCAACTAGATTGGTTTTCTTGCAATGAGAGAGGTGCTTAGTTTGGGTTGAATCTTGCGTGATTTCACCCAGTGACAAAGTATGGGTAGCGAGACATGTATTGTATTGTTGCCATCAAGAGTAAAAAGATGGGTTTTTCATTATATTGCTTGAGTTTATCCCTCTACATCATGTCATCTTACTTAAGGAGTTACTCCGTTCTTTATGAACTTAATACTCTAGATGCATGCTGGATAACAGTCGATGTGTGGAGTAATAGTAGTAGATGCAGGCAGGAGTCGGTCTACTTGACACGGGCGTGATGCCTATATTCATAATCATTGCCTTGGATATCGTCTTAAGTATGCGCTTTTCTATCTATTACTCGAAAGTAATTTGTTCACTCACCGTATTATTTGCCTTCAAGAGAGAAGCCTCTAGTGAAGCCTATGGCCCCCGGGTCTATTTTCCTTCATATATTTTCACATCTATATACCAAAAATACCTTGGTGAAATTTATTTACTTTTACGTTTTAGTAATCATTTATATCTATCTCTACCAGATCTCACATTTGCAAGTGATCGTGAAGGGATTGACAACCCCCTTTTCGCGTTGGGTGCAAGTGTTTGATTGTTTGTGTAGGTGCATATATTGGGGACTTGCGTGTTTCTCCTACCGGATTGATACCTTGGTTCTTAATTGAGGAAAATATTTATCTCTACTTTGCTGCATCACCCTTTCGTCTTCAAGGAAAAAACCAACGCAAGCTCAAGAAGTAGCATCTAGCTTGATAGTTTGACGTCGATGTAGGGATATAGTTACGTAGGTAGTGATGTGGACCCGGATGACAACTTCTGATGATTTTGGTATATGAATCATGAATCATGAATCCTTATGTTGCTTATGCCTCCATATATGAATCATGAAATCTTGTTATGTTCCCTTTTGTAGATGAGATGGTATGTGGTGTACTCAGGTAGACGTCCAGGAGCCTATGATTCATGAAAAGCATGCCATGAACAAGTCAATCGTTACACAGAAATCTACAAAGGGTACGATACTAGAGAGGCAGAGCAGCCTACTCCAACTATTTGCTCCAAGAGGAGAGAAATCGGATACGGTTGGAGTTGGATGAAGAACTTGTTTATCGTAATTGTGGTCTTGCTTAGTGTGATGCTTGTATGGCCCATGTAACATAATTAGGTCACATTGAGGTTTTAGTGTCTACTTAGGACTTGTTACGATGCTTTTGTCACTACTGGGATTTCACCCCACACAAAGTGCTAGAAATACTCGGCGAAGGGCCAAATAAACTCGGCAAAGTCTTTGCCAAGAATTGCTCTCGACAAAGCGCACTCAGCATACACCTTTTAGGCAAACATAATTTTGCTGGGAGCCGATTGCCGGGCACTCGGTAAACAATTTGCCGAGAGTCAAACAGTGCCTCTCGGCAAAATAAAGCGTCTTCACGGAAAACCGACGAAAACGGCGGTTTCCACATGGCGCAACTTTTCCGAGAGCCAGGGATTGGCTCTCGGCAAAAACCAATGAGCACAACGCCGCCACGTGTTCACCACCTGACAGGCGGGACCCAAGACTAATTTTGAGGCTTGTCTTTGCCGAGAGCCAATCTCGGAAAAACAAACGATACGAAACCGCCACGTGTCCGTCACCTGACATGCTGGTCCCACGATCTATGCCGAGTTCAATTTTTGCCAAGAGCCAAGATCGGCAAAGAGCAGAGCCTATAGAGTCGCCACTTGTCGACCACCTGACAGGCAGGACCCAAGACTAGAGAACGAGTCCACAGTTGTGTGTTACACGTGATGCGCGGCTACAAACTTTTACTATTTTGCATGTAATGTGCTCTAGGAACTTGCATGCAATGTCCACGGATATGAACTCGCATGTGATGTGCCGCTACAAACTTTGATTTTGCATGTGATATGGTCTAGGAACTTGTATGAATTAAACCTAGCTATGTGAACATGTTTATGATGTGCTCGACACATTTGTAGGAGCTAGGAGCTCCCATATTCATTTGATATGAGATGTGCTGTTCTGCAGTGAAGTTATAGGAAGAAAATGTATGTATTTATTTTTAATTGCAGGGATTATAGAAAAAACAACTTTACACCAGAAGCAATGGGACATATTTTTACCGAAAAGGGGTTTCCCCCCGCTTTATATACAAAGCAACCAACCGAACCATACAGGGATAGGTGCTGGGGCGGAAGCAGCACAGTCACGCCTAAAAGAAAAGACGGAGAAAGAGCAAAAGAAACAAATGCCGACAACGGCGAATCAACAAGAACGAAGAAGCCTCGCGATCATTGCACCCACCGGGATCTTCCACTAGGCTCCAAGACTCCGAAGCGTCGGCACCTATTAACACCTCCAAGAAGGATCGCGACAATGACGACGCTGCTGACGAGGCAAGAGGAAGGGAAGCCCCCGAAGTCCTCCCGGAAGGTCAGGTGGCACCCACAGGCGCCACCGCGCCGGTGTCGGCCAAGCCGACAGGGGTTTCCCCCGATCCCAACCCGCACCTCGGGAGCTTCGGAGCCTGCCACCAAACCAACCACCACCGTGCGCCAATGCGGTCATGAAGCCCCCACGCCGTCTCACCACGGCACCGCGAAGTGAGGACAGCACGGCGAAGAATCAGAGCCGGGACTAGGGCATCGGCACCATTGGCACGCGGGAGGGCCCCACCTCCACCGTCAGCGACGGTAGCCGTCCGGACGCAATAGCAGGAGCACACCAGGCCCGTGGGCCCACAGGCCCGGCCGAGCTCTCGTGGGCCCGTAAAGCTCCCGCCCTCGCGCTGCTGCCGGCACGCCGTCGGCGCCGCCGCCCCACATCCGAGCCGCACCTCCTCCACACCGCGCCACAGACAACGAGGCCACGCTGGGGAACCGGCCCGCTAGGACCCAGATGGGGCTGGGAGGGCCCAGATCTGGGCCGGGGGCGCGCCGCCGGCCACCATACGTCACCACGCCGCCCTGCGGCCAAGGGCAGCACCGCCACCGCGCCCACCGCCGGCGACCGCCGCCGGGTCGCCGGGCC
>NC_057796.1:415195482-415196566 GCF_018294505.1 Triticum aestivum
ACCACCCGGGCCAGCGCCGGGGGCACCCGCCGGCAGCAGCGGGGGAGAACCACCGGAGGAGGGGCCCGAGAGGAAGGGAAGGGGCGCGCCGCCCCGGCCACCTCCCGGGGAGGCGGCGCAGGGCGGGAACGGGAGGGGAGGGGGAAGAGGGGGGCGGGATGCGTCGGGGCGCGCGCGCCGGCGACCGGCGGCGGCAAGAGGAGGCTAGGGCGCCGCCGGCGGCGGCGGAAACCCTAGCGAGAGCCTAGCGGGAAGGAGAGGGTTGGGAGCAATGGGACATATTTCTGAGAACAACACTCGGAAATACACGCTTTACCAAGAGCTCACGCTCGGAAGAGGGGTCACCTGAGCGATAGGATAGACTTTCCCGATGGCACCTCTCGGCAAAGGTAGCACTCCAGTAGTGCCATTCTTTTCCGAGTGCAGGCGCCTCTCATTAAAGGTAGCACCCCAGTAGTGCCATTCTTTTCCGAGAGCATGCCCTATCAGGTGGGCCCCACAGACCTACCTGCCAAGTCAAGATGTTTCAGTCTACAGTGGGATGTCGAGCGGGACTGCATAGCTCTCCACAAAGAAAATATTTCTGGATTCATATTATTTCTTTTAAAAAATTATCAAATACTAATTTGAAATGTTTTAGTGACAGGAGGGTCCAATAGATCCACCTGTCAGGTCAGAATGTTTCAGTGACAGGTGGGCTACCGAGCAGCCCGGTTTAGCTCTCGGTAAAGACAAGCGCAAGTCACGAAGCTGTCAGATGCATACAGCCACGTGGGATCCCTTTGACGTGTGATGCTCTCGGTGTCTGTGGCGATTGCTGACTGTGCATTCTTCGCTGTGTCTTGTGCTCGGCAACAACATCTCGTTGTCATGTTCTTGTCTTTACGGGTTACTACTCTCGGCGTATATCTGTTTGCCGAGTGCCCATGGTTTGGCCCTCGGTGAAGAGCCAAGCACTCGGGGTATGTTGGAATTCAAGTAGTGTGTTAGTTTTATGAAAAACTTGTGATTTGTTATGATCCTTTTGTTTGTGTGATGTTTGTGGCATTGGCTATGATGTTCGGGTCGAGTACCCTTAGCCGAG
>NC_057796.1:415196576-415198760 GCF_018294505.1 Triticum aestivum
GCACTCGAAAACTTGGAAATTCCAGTAGTGATATATTCCAGATATCATGTGGCGCCGGTACAAATGTACAGATCATGAGATTTCCATGTCTTCAAACTACCAGTTGGTGGTGGCATTCACTCATTGCACGTAGCCTTTGTTGATTACAACTTGGCACCGCAGTTTGCTCCGTGATTACTAATTAGTAAGTTAGTGAGTAGATTGGTGTCTAGAGAAAATTAGCGAATTCATCTAATATAGTGATGTGCTTCCGTCTGGCTGTCCGTCCGCCTCCATTATACGTACGGTGGCCGCCGGTGTACCTGCCACGGCAAAGATTCCGCAGAGTGCAAACAAGGAACAAGGAACAACTCATTAAACCATACGAATTTTACCTGCTGCTCCGGAGGACAGCCCACCACATGCAGGCGTGGGGACACTCCGGCGCTTATATATTTCCCCGGCGCCAGTCCATCAGCAGCAGCAGCAGCTCAAGCTTCCCCTGATCAACTAGTCACCTAGCCATCGTCGTTTCTTGCATAGCCAAGCAAGAAACAAGCTTCTTGGCTGAGAAGATGGCGTCCAGGGCTCCGACGATGGTGGCGCTGCTGCTCGCGGCGGTGGCGGCGACGTGCGCGCGGGCGCAGCTGCACGACAAGTTCTACAGCGAGTCGTGCCCCAGCGTGGAGGAAGTCGTGAGGAAGGAGATGGTGAGGGCGCTGTCACTGGCGCCCAGCCTCGCCGGGCCGCTCCTCCGGATGCACTTCCACGACTGCTTCGTCAGGGTAAGCTGCATTTGCATGCATCAGTTTCCGTCCGTACCATGTTGTGTGCTGTGGCCTGACCAGTGACCGCCATGAATGCAGGGGTGCGACGGCTCGGTTCTGCTGGACTCGGCCAACAAGACGGCGGAGAAGGACGCGCAGCCGAACCAGACGCTGCGAGGCTTCGGCTTTGTCGAGAGGGTGAAGGCCGCGGTGGAGAAGGCCTGCCCCGACACCGTCTCCTGCGCCGACATCCTCGCCCTCATTGCCAGGGACGCAGTATGGCTGGTGAGTAGAGTACTAGGACATTCTCTTTTGCAAATGACACGGTATATACGTGTGGAAGCCAAATTCTAATGCTGCTCGATCATGGTTTCTCCAGAGCAAGGGTCCATTCTGGACAGTTCCTCTCGGCCGGCGAGACGGCAGCGTGTCCATTTCCAACGAGACTGACGCTCTGCCACCCCCGACCTCCAACTTCACCGTGCTCACCCAGCTCTTCGCCGCCGTGAACCTCGACACAAAGGACCTTGTCGTCTTGTCCGCCGGGCACACCATCGGGACGTCGCACTGCTTTTCCTTCTCCGACCGGCTCTACAACTTCACCGGCATGGAGAACCCCAGCGACATCGACCCCTCGCTGGAGCCGCAGTACATGATGCGGCTAAAAAGCAAGTGTGCCAGCCTCAACGACAACACCACCCTCGTGGAGATGGACCCCGGCAGCTTCAAGACCTTCGACACCGACTACTTCAAGCTGGTGAGCAAGCGGAGGGGCCTCTTCCACTCTGACGGCGCCCTCCTCACCGACCCCTTCACCCGCGCCTACGTCCAGCGCCATGCCACCGGCGCCTTCAAGGACGAGTTCTTCGCAGACTTCGCCGCCTCCATGATCAAGATGGGCAACGCCAACCCGCTCACCGGAAGCCAGGGCGAGATCAGGAAGAAGTGCAGCGTGGTTAACCATTAAACCACCGACGAAGTACAAGGCTGTTTTGATTCGTGACCATCCTTTTTTCCCTGTAAATTACTGTAAGATTGTTATAGCTCCTTACTCTCCCAAATCTTTTTCTTTCATTAATCTATTGTTTCGTTACAACCATGTGAATTTCTTGTTCACACGACAAACACTTTGAAATTGACACATCTGACGTGTTGTGCGTTGTCATCTGGAGATTCATGTCACGCTTACTAGTTCTGTCTAAGTTGTCTTGTTTTATTTTAGGATGTTACATAAATAAAGTTTTGTTGTGTTTTTTGTTTTATCTTAGAGCATCATAATGTTTCGTATGTACTAGTAAAAAGACGAGTTATATTAGACTATTTTAATTTAGTTGCTTTTGGGGCTGGTTGGATAGCATCTATCAACCGCGGCCTCACCAATTTTTTGAGTGTTGGCGTGCATTTAGTCTCTTCTCGTTACGAAGTGTATCTTTGTGTT
>NC_057796.1:415198783-415200399 GCF_018294505.1 Triticum aestivum
GATGAAGAGATGTGTAGATTGGAAAAATCTAACCAATGGACAAATGACCACTAGCGAACAAAGACCTGATCCATGTGGATCCACCGAAGACAAACGTCGACCGAATCTCATGAGATTCGCTGGAGATAAACACCCTCCAACGATGGTAGAAGCACCTCCGGAATGGGGCTAGGCGAGAAGAATCATATTCCATCTTCAAAGAGCCGTCGCTGCCAGAATGTCGTGCGTTGTCATCTAGAGATTCATGTCACGCTTACTAGTTCTGTCTAGGTTGTCTTGTTTTATTTTAGGTTGTTACATAAATAATGTTTTGTTGTGTTTTTTGTTTTATCTTAGAGCATTATAATGTTTCATATGTACTAGTAAATAGAAGAGTATAGTCACCCACAAAAGAAAGTATAGTCGAGAGGGCCTTTTTGGCACTCGGGAGCATATGCTTCTGACTTTAAAAATGTGGTTTAAACATATTTTGAAATGTCACATAATTCTGATAAAAAAATTCACATATATATCTCAAGATTCTATGCGTTCACAAAGTCATTTCATGGAAAACCGACAATTTTTGTGTCACGTGTGAAAAAAAACAAATTTAGTGTTAAAAAGGACTTTTCACGATACATTTTTTCATCTTTTCTACACAGGCCTAAAAAAAATGCCGGTTTTCCGTGAAGCTTGGCGTGCACAAATAGAATGGCAAGATGTACTTGCCAAATTTTGTTCGGAATTTTTCAGCATTTAAAAGAAATTCCAATGACAGAAGTATATGCTCTCATGTGCCAAAGTGAATTTCCGGTTATAGTCAAACAATTTTTATTTAGTTACTTTTGGGGCTGTTTGGATATATAGCAGCCATCAACCACCTTACCAGTTTTGTGCTTTTTGTTTTATCTCAGAGCATATCATAATGTTTCACATGTACTAGTAAAAAGAAGAGTAATAGTTAGACTCGGAAATTCAATACGGCTCGTACGACCATACGCTCATATTATCCAGACCGATGGTCTGTATAGGGATTTGAGCACTCGGTTGTATAACTTGACGTATTGCTCCTCCTGGTAATTTTATGAAACAGTTTCGGTGGCCCACGTCTGTGACCACTTAATGCGGCAACAGGTGTTGGTCCTCTACGGTTTAGGCCTCTGCAGCACTTTCTAGACCGGATATCTCTAACAGAACTGATTTCGTGACCCACGACAGAACCAGCTCTCGCCTCACCCCCCCAGCTCCGTTTGGATTTTCCCTTCAAACAAAAAACTCCGTTTGGATCGCCTCATCAATCACCCAATCTACAAGATGATAACCCCAACCCGCAGAACCCATCGACCAGTTTCCTTCCAGCACTGAATTGCCTAGGATCATCCGACTTGTGGCTGTTACGAATGTTATGGCCATTGTTATCCTGCTGGGGTTGTCGATCCTCACTAGTACCAGCAGAAAACACGTTCGTGCTCAGCTCCATGGAGCACCTTTTTTGTTTGAAATTTTTTAAAATCACATTTCAAAAGTTGAATTTTTTCATTTTTTTTCCATATTGTCATATGGATGTACAACATGTGCGTAAATTTCATGAGAAAATACATTGACACTAGAGGTACATAAAAAAGCAAAAAAAAAAA
>NC_057796.1:415200971-415202540 GCF_018294505.1 Triticum aestivum
TTTTTTTCTTTTTTCCCCAGGTGCATACATGATTTTTCGATAGTTTTTTTATTACTTTTTTTAGCGGTGTTTTTATGGGCTATGTTGTGTAAACATTGCTGGTTGCAACTGCAAACGTTCTGTACCTTGGTCCTGATACGAGGCATCTCCTTACTCACGGACCATCCGTCTCATCCAATGTCCAGTGCCTGGGCCCGCCATGTGGGCTATTTATTTGGTCAAAACCAGCCTACGTATCGACCTTCTCTGTACTTCTATAGATACACACACAAGCGGAATACCCGAATATCTATCGTTCGCACATGCATCATTTAATGGTGACAGGACACATCTAAACAGCTGATCCCGCGGTCCAGATAATAGGATCATACGGTAGCATAACCCAAAACGGCGTGTTCACCAGAGACTATTTTACTTTAGTTACTTTTCAGGCCGGTTGGATAGCAGCCATCAACCGCCTTACCAATTTTTTGAGCGTTGGTGTGCATTTAGTCTCTTCTTGTTAGGAAGTGTATCTTTATGTTCCGTTGTGTATCGAGTGCACAAGAAACGAAGAAAGATGGATTCAAGATAGAAAAACATTTTTCACACATATCCCATGACTTTTATGTACATGTACTTTTTTGTTCGTACATGTGAAGATAATAGACAATGGAAAAGTCAAAGACGGGTCATATAGTAGAAGCCAATCAGAACCTTGGCGCATTACTGGAGTATAAAAGCCTCTTTCCACCGTGCCCATAGACCAACCATATATATCACCTTTCATTTTTTTAGGGGAAAAGCTTCCGATCTATTCATTACCGTCAAGGTAGTATAAAGAATAACATAAGAAAAAATGACATCCAAATCCATAGACCACCAACCAACGACTACAAGCACTGTAGCGAGCCGAAAACGTGCCGCCGTCCTTGCCCCTCACACACCGGAGGTGGGAAAATCTCGTTGTAGTAGACAATGAGAAGTCGTCGCGCTAATTCCTACTGGACCAGTGCACCAGAACAACATCTGCCGCCGACGAACAAAGACCTGATCCATGTGGATCCACCGAAGACAAACGCCGACCGAATCCCATGAGACAAACCTTCACACGCCCTCCAATGATGGTAGAAGCACCGTTGGAACGGGGACTAGGCAAGGAGAACTGTATTCCATCATCAAAGAGCCGTCGCCGCCTCGCCTCTTTGAGTAGGACACATGCCCTAAAAGTTTTCAAAAAACGAAGCCCTAAGACTACGAGGTGTCCTTATTTTTTCCTCCTTGCCAAGAGCGATGATGGTTGAAGTAAAAAAAGTATTTCTAGTCTTTTGTACAAGTCCAAGAGCTTATAAAAATGCCTCGTAGTAGCTTGCAAGGCATCTCATTCTTATGGGAGGGGATTTTCATCTCAAGTGTGGTGTGAAGAGATCTCTCACCTATGCTGGAAAAGGCAGTGCCGAGAAGGCGCTTAGACACCCTTAGGTGTTAGGCAACGACCAAATGCCTCGCCTAGGGCATAAGCGAAACTCTAGGCAGGGGAAGAAAGAAATTAGCCACTCAAGCGAGCAATCATGCCATATTACATAGATT
>NC_057796.1:415202550-415204572 GCF_018294505.1 Triticum aestivum
AAAAAAATGCCGGTTTTCCGTGAAGCTTGGCGTGCACAAATAGAATGGCAAGATGTACTTGCCAAATTTTGTTCGGAATTTTTCAGCATTTAAAAGAAATTCCAATGACAGAAGTATATGCTCTCATGTGCCAAAGTGAATTTCCGGTTATAGTCAAACAATTTTTATTTAGTTACTTTTGGGGCTGTTTGGATATATAGCAGCCATCAACCACCTTACCAGTTTTGTGCTTTTTGTTTTATCTCAGAGCATATCATAATGTTTCACATGTACTAGTAAAAAGAAGAGTAATAGTTAGACTCGGAAATTCAATACGGCTCGTACGACCATACGCTCATATTATCCAGACCGATGGTCTGTATAGGGATTTGAGCACTCGGTTGTATAACTTGACGTATTGCTCCTCCTGGTAATTTTATGAAACAGTTTCGGTGGCCCACGTCTGTGACCACTTAATGCGGCAACAGGTGTTGGTCCTCTACGGTTTAGGCCTCTGCAGCACTTTCTAGACCGGATATCTCTAACAGAACTGATTTCGTGACCCACGACAGAACCAGCTCTCGCCTCACCCCCCCAGCTCCGTTTGGATTTTCCCTTCAAACAAAAAACTCCGTTTGGATCGCCTCATCAATCACCCAATCTACAAGATGATAACCCCAACCCGCAGAACCCATCGACCAGTTTCCTTCCAGCACTGAATTGCCTAGGATCATCCGACTTGTGGCTGTTACGAATGTTATGGCCATTGTTATCCTGCTGGGGTTGTCGATCCTCACTAGTACCAGCAGAAAACACGTTCGTGCTCAGCTCCATGGAGCACCTTTTTTGTTTGAAATTTTTTAAAATCACATTTCAAAAGTTGAATTTTTTCATTTTTTTTCCATATTGTCATATGGATGTACAACATGTGCGTAAATTTCATGAGAAAATACATTGACACTAGAGGTACATAAAAAAGCAAAAAAAAAAAATCTATTTTTTAAAGGAACGATGCACACTCTGTTCCCTAATTGAAAATCGCAAAATCGTCATTTTTGTGTAGCCTGCGTGTCAATATATTTTCGTATGAAAATCCGCACACATCCAGTATAGATTCATGTGACAGTGTGCATTTCATTAATAATTTGTTGAAACTTTGAAATGTGGCTTTTGATTTTTTTTTAAAGGCCTCCATGGAACTCGAGCATCAAAAAGCAGCATGGTCTATACTCTAGTTATGTATGTGTAAGCATCCCGTGGACTTTTGCATTGTCAATGAAATATGCAATCAAGCTGCGTGCTTTCTTATCAAAATATTGTTTGTTGCTTTAAATTCCACTTTTGGTCGCTGGTGGCAAAAAAATCTAAAAAAATTCGGGTTGTAGGAAAAAACACATGCATTAATTTACATGTCTGTTGAGTTGATATTTCTATAAAAAATAATTCTAACTAACCCGGCCTGCTGATTGTTCTTGTACAGTATGGAAATCTCAGTAGCACGTTTTGAAATTTTGTGATGGTACAGAATATCCCAATTTGCATAAATGGTTTTTTTCTTTTTTCCCCAGGTGCATACATGATTTTTCGATAGTTTTTTTATTACTTTTTTTAGCGGTGTTTTTATGGGCTATGTTGTGTAAACATTGCTGGTTGCAACTGCAAACGTTCTGTACCTTGGTCCTGATACGAGGCATCTCCTTACTCACGGACCATCCGTCTCATCCAATGTCCAGTGCCTGGGCCCGCCATGTGGGCTATTTATTTGGTCAAAACCAGCCTACGTATCGACCTTCTCTGTACTTCTATAGATACACACACAAGCGGAATACCCGAATATCTATCGTTCGCACATGCATCATTTAATGGTGACAGGACACATCTAAACAGCTGATCCCGCGGTCCAGATAATAGGATCATACGGTAGCATAACCCAAAACGGCGTGTTCACCAGAGACTATTTTACTTTAGTTACTTTTCAGGCCGGTTGGATAGCAGCCATCAACCGCCTTACCAATTTTTTGAGCGTTGGTGTGCATTTAGTCT
>NC_057796.1:415205657-415206354 GCF_018294505.1 Triticum aestivum
GTCAAATGGGCCTAGGTTTACTCACTTGTATGATCTAAGTTAATATTGATACACATATATAACCCCAAATATACCTTAATAGCGAATACTATACATCCACCTAGGCTACACTTAGGGTGCTTAAAAACTACCTTGCCTCTCGGTGGAAATTTACATCACGTCTTGTCGATGCAAATAAGAGGTTCTCTATCATAAGATCACATGTTTGGAGTTTTTTTCCTCTCAATGGAGTTCTCGCTCACCCTTCTTGATGGTTTTTCCTTGATATCCTCAACAATAAGAGTAGGACTTCCATGTTTTTGTGGAACGAAACTTATATTAAATTTCCGATGTCTAACATTGTCACTGTATAACCCTTATGTTGTTTTTTGACTACTACAACCAGAAGCGCATATATTCTTTTAAAGTTTATTAATTTTCTCATATATGAAATTTTCCTTTAGGACTAACCTACCACTCACTGCTAAAAAATTCAAAATTCATTTTTAGTTAGTTTAAAGAAAACCACAAAATTTGAGAAAATATTCAAAGATTACATATGGAGGAGGAAAGATAGGGAAACATGACAAAAGCCAACCTGTGGCAACCACTAGGGAGTCCATGCAACCGACCCATGTGTCCAACCTTGCCGAGTGAGTTCATCAAACGACCCACATAGTACTCCCACCCGTGTCTGCTTGTCCGAGCGCATTGCCTT
>NC_057796.1:415206611-415207845 GCF_018294505.1 Triticum aestivum
CTCTCTCTCTCTCTCTCTCTCTCTCTCCACGACTTCCCTATGGACTTATACTACCAAATAATATGTATATTTGGAACTCCCAATTAGAGTAATTTCTCTCTAAATGATTCAGTAGATGACATCTCAATAGGGTTGGGATGGTCAAAACAAGCTCCTCGGAACCCCTTTTTTCTAAACACAGAGTGAGCGAAGTTGTATTCATAATAAATTGGCTGGATCGGATAACTTCTCAACCGAGCCTAACAAACCTTCTAGGAGGTTGGGAAGTTGTTTGAGGACCTCCATGTGGAGCACCCTAAGCTTTTAAGACTATTTTTTGTGAAATTATTTTGATGCCCATGACTAAAGAGGCTAATCAATTTCCATTGTACATATTGACATGCCTTCTTAACGTTAACTTCATATTTACAAAGGTGGCGAATGATTGACTCAATGGGGTTGTCGACCAAGTGGTTCAACCCACAAAAACGTCGTTAATGCATGATAGGTGGTTGTCTTCCATGAATTTGTTCATGAATTGTACCATGAAAATGGATGGTGTCATTTGAAAGTAGACTTCGATAAGGCATACAAGTGTGAAATTTGTCACCATTACACTAACTCAAACGATGCATGCTTCAGGCCAACAACTCAGAAAGTGATCGGTTTAAGACGTATACCCATTGATTTGATCTAATATGGCCAAAATCTGGTTGATAGGGAAAAATTCAGTCACGTGACTGACATACAACGTTCCTTTCATCTGCAAATTGGTTGTTCTTTCTCACAAACCACGCTAACGATGTATGAATGTTTTCTTTGGAAAACTTTACATTCCCTATGACTCAAAACCATACCCTTTAGGGTTATCGAGTGTCTCCGTGGGCACAGGAACCTCAAACCAGTTTGTGAAGTAAGATGCCACCAATTTACATATTTTAATGGTACATTTGACATTAACCTTTGTAAGATTATGTGGAATATCCTCATTGTATACATCTATTTTCTTAAGGAAATGAAATCGTGATGCGTGTCGGGAATGGTGATGTGATCTCTGCTCAAATATCAGAGTCATGTCTTTAAGTTTACCTTCAAGATTTATCTTAGAACTAAATAATTGTTATTTTGTTTTGATCTCTGTAAGAACATTATCTTTGTATCATGTTTAATAAACTATGCTTACCATTATATGTATCGGAAAAATGAGTGTTCAATTTATTATAAGGATATGTTTTATGGCTTTGCACCTATTATT
>NC_057796.1:415537131-415540785 GCF_018294505.1 Triticum aestivum
ATCTACCTTCCGCACCTTGGAACCCCCAACTGCCAACTCACCACTTCACCGGAGCCGCTTCAGCGACTGGCTTGTCCACCGCTCCAGATCTCCTTGACCGCCATCATGGTCCACCGCACCGGATCTGCTTAACCGGCGCCCTCGTCCACCACAGCGTAGGCCCTTCACTGACTCCCTCGTCCGCCCCTTCGCTGGCCCTTCATACAAGCCCTCGTCCGCCTCAACAGATCCGCCTCACCGAAAGCACTGTACAACGCGCCCGCCGAAGCCTTCGTCCACTGCACCGGACCCGCTCCACGGACGCCATATTCAACTCCACCGGCCCTGCTTTACCGATGCCACAGCCTCATAAGGTTATTTCGATTTGTACTCCTTCGGTTTTTCTCTTTATCGTGCAACTGTTCACTTACCACAGATGAGCTTTCTTGTATGTCGACAGGCGCCGCAACCGTAGCACCGGAGCCGCTTCAGCGACGGCGATAGCCGGCCCAAACTCAACCGCAACACGAGCACCATCGACGATCCTTAGCTATCAAGTATGGCAACGATACCCATACGCCGTCGAGAATCAGGTACTATTATCCAACGGCCGGCGCCTACGTTCACTTTCCTAGCATAAGCACCGCACCTTTGAATTTCTTCAGGGCATCATTCAATTTTTCATGAGACGCGTTATTCTGCTTGCACCTGTAGGGCCATACTTCTGGCAGTGAACATGTTGCATGTGCTAAATTACATACCAGTGCACATATACTTAATATGCTTTAGTTTTGTTCTGATGCCACCTGTTGGTTCCATCAGACTGCTTGTTCTCTATGCTTAATTACACATCAGCAAACTAGCATGTGGTTCCACTGCTTTTTGTTTGTTTTACCCTACATTTTCTGATGCTAGCTATTACATCACTGCTCCGAGCCTCTGTTCATTACTTGTTTGTGTGTTCTTGATCTTCCCAAGTTGCATGACTAATTTGATGCTTCTATTAATTATGGAGCTGCCAACCCCATCAAGCAAAATATTTGTTCTTTTGGGGCTGACACCTCGAACAAGCATAAAAATAGAGGGATGCAGATGTATTGTCGTGTATGCACACACTCTTCTTTCATTAGTTTAGATGAACCATTGATGATCAATTCGGACCAGTGCATGCGATTAAAATTAATTTTACCTAAATAGATGGTGCATAATAAACTACAACAACTAGATTTGCAACCACGGGATGCTGACGATATCTTCAAAGAACATTGCAACAGCAGCTAGGCTTCACGGCAACATATGGTAAGCCAGTGTGTTTTAGTACATGTGAAATGTAATGCGAGTGGGCTGCTTTCTTGGCTTGTGCCCTCAACGTGTAATCCTACCGAATTACAAATAGTTCAGTTGTCTGCTTTGCTGTATTGCTTGATTCGAATGCTTATTTGTTGTTAGGCTATACCTGAGTTGGCCAATATGTCAGCAGTGCCTGCTGTACTATCGTAAAGAAATGCATGCCTATTTCATTTGAGTCCTTTACTTTTCCTCTCAACTCCATCACAAGACTGTCTTCGTAGTTTATATGAGGCCACACTGTTAAGTGCTTTCTCAGATTATTTCAACTGCTTAGATGCCTTGGCAACTTAAATATAGCGGTTGTACACTCCCTTTCAACTAGGGATGTCAATTGGGTCCTGTTTAATCCCGATTAAAGTCCACTAGTGGTGTGATAGTTCAAAAGAGTTTTTGTTTTTTGAGGAAAATGAACTAGGGAGGTAGCAAAAACTAACTAGATGGGACTGGCAGATGTCGTTTATTTGCCACTTACATCCCTAGTTTCATCTTACCATTTTAATTTCTTTTCGGCTGATGCTGCTTCGAACCATTTAAATATAGTTTGCCATGCTTGGCAATAATTCGTCCGTCGTTTACCATGTAAGCTTACTGCCTGGATCATACGATAACTATCTCTTACTGATGTCCAGCAGAAACCTTTCAGGATGCCGTTCACACTAGGACACAATGTACAACCCCAAAATCAATTTGTGGAAGCAGTGCGACATCCATGTTACCAGATGGTAGCAGTTCAGAGGCAACACCGCCGAAGAGCAGTCTGAGCACAGATATTATAGTGCTTGAGGCTCTACTAGGGGCAGAAAGAGATGGTGTGGCTGCCATGAATGAGGTAATCTTTATCTTGAGGCTGGAAATTACGGAATTAGCGGCAAGCATTATGCAAGCAACCCAAGAATTGGAGGAAGTAAGAATGTTGCATTTGAAGACGGAGGAGGTCCTGTTGTTTCTGCTATCTGAAGCCCAAGGTAATCCCGGTTCTTCTTTAGATACCAGTTGAAATTGTCATTAGATTATTGTACTTGCATGTTGTGTCATGTCTCTGAATGGATTATGTTGCAAGACCCCCTATGTTGTCCATGTGTTGTAATGATCCGAATTTTTTAGGCGAGGTAATCCTCAATACTTGTATGATTGACATAAGGTGAACTGTTTTTCGTGTGAGCATATTGTATTGGATGAAATAACTGTTTGACTCAGAGTGTATCCAACCTACTGAATTCGAAAATCACAGCATTTCTAAATCATAATCATATATAAAGGTGGAATAAATCTTTGTTGTGGTTTTGAAGAAATAAATAACAAAATGTATAATTATCTGTGGATATTCGTAATCAAACACAGATTGGATTTTAATTTAGTTTGCCAGGTCCTAGGGCAAACGTGAATGCTAATTCTCCCAAGTTTTGAACGAAGCGGCTAAACACCCATTATAATCTGTGGGCTGCCCGAAGCAAGTGTTTGCAAGATGGAAATTACTGTCTACCCCTGACACTTGACATCCTTATCGACCGGATTTACACTGCTGTCGATAGGGGTAGACTAGTAACTTCAATCAGACGTGACACGATGGCCTCTGAGCCCATTCAGACACGGTGGGCGCCAAACGTGGGCGGCAAAACACATTTGATTCAAGCTCGTCCGAAAGACATGTGTCTCTTCCTCCATTTCCCCATTCATACACGGTGGGCGGCAAAACAAACTCTCCTCGTCCGAAATTGATGTAGGCTAATATTTTAAATAGGGGCAGATGTGTAACTTCCATCAGACGTGACACAACCGCCCTACCTACACTACTAGGAAAAGGGCTATAGATGGAATGGCCACTAATGGCGCACCAGACATGTGGTGCGCCATTGCTATATAGCAATGGCGCACCAGACAAACGGTGCGCCATTAGTAACAAATTTTATTTTTTTTATTTTGCCAGACATACTAATGGCGCACCAGGACATAGTGCGCCATTACTAGTTGTAACTAGTAATGGCGCACCAGCAACATAGTGCGCCACTAAATTATTTTTTTTATTTTTTACTTTTTTGCAAAACTACTAATGACGCACCTGGTGCAGTGCGCCATTACTAGTTTAAGCTAGTAATGGCGCACTGCTCCCCGTGCGCCATTAGTGTATATTTCATGGACACTTGATCTCGATCCCCCTCCATCTCGATCGCTATCCCACCTCGCCAGATCCGGTCCCCCTCGCTGCCGAGCACCCCCTGCACCCTCTACCCCGCTCCACCGGGCGCCGCCGCCGACCCCCCGCACCCTCCCCCGCTCCACCGCCGCCGACGACCCACCGCACCCTAGCTCCCCTGCTCCAGCGCC